>NW_023268136.1:0-1280 GCF_013103735.1 Etheostoma cragini
CAATCAGTGTCTTTTGGGATGGCACTACACTGCTGTAGGCATGACACAATGTTTCATAATCATTAATGTCAGTCAAATTTAAGATGGGAGGCTTCCTCACTCGATCTGCGCTGTCCTCCCCTGGGCGCAGATCCATCAGTTTCCCTACTGAAAATGTGGAGTGGGGCGTCTCCCCTCCGGACAGTTGCGTCTTGAATGGCCAGGTAAGTGACACAGGAAACACAGTCTGTTCTCCCGACAGTGTGTGACGGCACAGTGGGAACTGTCATTCAATTCAATTCAATTCAATTCAATTTTATTTATAGTATCAATTCATAACAAGAGTTATCTCAAGACATTATACAGATAGACCACACTCCAGAATTTACAAGAACCCAACAGTTCTAGTAGTCTCCTCCAGAGCAAGCAACAGTGCGACAGTGGCGAGGAAAAACTTCCTTTTAGGCAGAAACCTCGGTCAGACCCAGGCTCTTGGTAGGCGGTGTCTGACGACCGGTTGGGGTTAGAATGAAGAGTGGCAATAACAAAAATAGAAAAAATTAGTAGTCTGTAGCAGTTCTTTGTAGTAGTTCATGGCATAGCAGGACGCTGTGCGGCATTACAAGGCACAGCAGGACGTAGCAGGGCACTGCAGTGTAGCAGTTTGAACATGGCATAACAGAACATGGAGCGGGACCAAGGCGACAGCTGCTACCCTGATTGTGGAGCCTCTCTGATCCAAGGGAACATTCTGGGGAAAAAAGAACATAAGGACTCCGGGGAATGACTCCCCAGAGCCCCAGAGTTAGGTTAGTAACAAGCATTTCTGGGACATGGATGCACATAAATGAAAAGATGGAAAGATAGAGGAGAGAGGAGCTCAGAGTATCAAAATAAGTCTCCAGTTCTCTAAAACTATTATTACAGCAAAACCAAGAGAGACAAGGTAAAGAGAGCTCCAGCCCAGTCGGGCCAGAACTCTCCCCAACCGGATCGGGCTGTATGCCAAGTCTCCCTTTAGTTTTATTATATTCTTGATTATATGATAGATAAATCTGAAAACTATGTGACTAACTACTACTCCCTAACAATATTCAATTCTATGCCCTAACTAGTGTATCAAAATAAGTCCCCAGCTGTCTAAAACTATTATTACAGCAAAACCAAGAGGGACAAGGTAAAGAGAGCTCCAGCCTGGCCGGGCCAGAACTCTCCCCAACCGTATCGGGCTGTATGCCAAGTCTCCCTTTAGTGTTATTATATGATAGATAAATCTGAAAACTATGTGACTAACTACTACT
>NW_023268137.1:0-1054 GCF_013103735.1 Etheostoma cragini
TATATAAAGAGACTTCAGATACAGTATTAGGGGACCACTAAGGTCTATATAAAGAGACTTCAGATACAGTATAAGGGCACCACTAAGGTCTATATAAAGAGACTTCAGATACAGTATAAGGGGACCACTATGGTCTATATAAAAGAGACTTCAGATACAGTATTCGGGGACCACTAAGGTCTATATAAAGAGACTTCAGATACAGTGTTAGGGACCACTAAGGTCTATATAAAGAGACTTCAGATACAGTATTAGGGGACCACTAAGGTCTATATAAAGAGACTTCAGATACAGTATAAGGGGACCACTAAGGTCTATATAAAGAGACTTCAGATACAGTATTAGGGGACCACTAAGGTCTATATAAAGAGACTTCAGATACAGTATTAGGGACCACTGAGGTCTATGTAAAAGAGACTTCAGATACAGTATTAGGGGACCACTAAGGTCTATCTAAAAGAGACTTCAGATACAGTATTAGGGACCACTAAGGTCTATATAAAGAGACTTCAGATACGGTATTAGGGGACCACTAAGGTCTATATAAAGAGACTTCAGATACAGTATTAGGGGACCACTAAGGTCTATATAAAAGAGACTTCAGATACAGTATTAGGGGACCACTAAGGTCTATATTAAAGAGACTTCAGATACAGTATTAGGGACCACTAAGGTCTATATAAAAGGGCACCATGTCATGGACCCTTTAAGAAGTGGACATTATTAACACACCTTGAACGGGGGAAGATGTTTCTCCTCAGAAACACGTCTTTTGTTGTGAGCTCTGACTCCAGCTTCTTCTTCTTCACTTTTGTAAACTTGCCCAGTGTCTGCGACTAGGTAAGCCCCTCCCACCTCAGCCTGGCAACCAATAGGAAGAAAGCACCGTGACAAGTTACAAACAATGACTCCTGTTTATGCTGATTATTGTGTATAGTATTGTGCTTATCTGTGCTAGAAGAGCTGCCTTCATGCGGTCTTGTCTTCTTTTACAGCACTTTAGTTGAAAGGGCATCACATCCCTTGCAGTGTTTGCTACTCATCCCCCCCCCCC
>NW_023268137.1:1127-1482 GCF_013103735.1 Etheostoma cragini
CCCCCCCCCCCCCCCCCCCCCCCATGGCATGTACTGTGAGCATGCACAAAGGTTTAAGGTCTTTACTTCATTTCACTCTTTCTGCATGTATTGGAGCAGTGTCAGCAACTAACAGCTGAATATTAGCGTTTTATCTTTAACTTCTATTTCCTACTAACCTCTTCATGTTGGTGTCTTTGGTGTGATGTTGTGATGGTGTGATGGTGGTGGAGATGGTGATGTTGTGATGTGATGGTGGTGGTGATGGTGATGTTGTGATGGTGTGATGTTGTGGTGGTGGTGGAGATGTGATGGTGATGTTGTGGTGGTGGTGGTGGAGATGGTGATGTTGTGATGTGATGGTGGTGGTGGTGGT
>NW_023268138.1:0-2077 GCF_013103735.1 Etheostoma cragini
TGTTGAAAAAAGGGATAAAAAAGTCATATTATAATATGTCATGGGAAAAACGTCATAGTATAGTACATGTAAAAAAGTTCTAGTATAGTATTTCAAAAAAATTATAAAAAGTAATCTTATACTACATGGAAAAAAGTCATAGTATAGTATATCAAAAAAATTTATAAAAATGATATGGTATAGTATGTGGAAAAAGTGTTACAAAATGTAACAAAAATGTATGATTTATGTATTATAGTATAGTAAGTAGAAAATGTGTTTCAAAAGTTGTAGTATAGTATCTCGAAAAAAGTCACAAAAAGTCAAAGTAAAGTATGTCAAAAAAAGTCACTGTATAGTACATGGAAAAAAAGTCATAATATAGTATGTCAAAAAAATGTATAAAAAAGATATGGTATAGTATGTGGAAAAAGTGTTACAAAATGTATATAACAACAACAATAACAAAAATGTATGATTTATGTATTATAGTATGTCAAAAAAGTAACAAAAAGTCAAAGTAAAGTATGTCAAAAAATGTCACAGTATAGTATGTTAAAAATTGCAATAGTATAACATATTGAAAAAACTGATAAAAAGTCATAGTATAGCACGTGGAAGAAAAGCAATAGTACAGTATGCTGAAAAAAAGGATAAAAAAGTCATAGTATAGCATGTTGAAAAAAGAATTAAAAAAATCATACTATACTATCAAATGCAATAATAATAGTATGTCTAAAACAGTGATGAAAAAGTCATAGTATAGTATTTGTAAAAAATTTATTAAAAAACGTCATAGTATGATATGTCGAAAAAAATAATAGAAATCTATGTTGAAAAGAGTTGTAAAAAAGTCACTGTATAGTATGTTGAAAAAAAGTGACAAAAAGTTATAACAGTGTATGTCAAAAAAGTCATAGCATAGTATGTTGAAAAAAATGATAACAAATCATAGTATAGGACATGGGAAAAACAGTGCTATAGTATGTCAAATAAAGCAATAGAATTATATTTTGAAAAAAGTCATAGTATAGTACGTGCAAAAAGTGATAAAATACTCATAGTACAGCATGTCAAAAAATGCAATATTTTAGCATGTCGAAAAAAATGATAAAATGTCACTGTATAGTACGTGGAAGAAAAGCATTGCATAGTATGTTGAAAAAAATGCTAAAAAAGTCATAGTATAGTAAGTCAAAAAATGTAATTCTATTCTATGTTAAAAAGAGTTATCAACAAGTCATAGTTTAGTATGTTGAAAAAAAGTGACAAAAAGTCATATTATAGTATGTCAAAAAAGTCATAGTATAGTCTGTGGAAAAAGTTAGAAAAAAGTCATATGTTGAAAAAGGTGATAAAACGTACCAATACAGTATGTGGAAAAAAGTGATAAAAAAGTCATAGTATAGTATGTCGAAATATGCAATAGTATAGCATGTTAAAAAAGTGATAAAAAGTCATGGTTTAGTATTTGGAAAAAAGCAGCAGTATAGTATGTTGACAAAAGTGATAAAAAAGTCACAGTACTGTACAGTATGTCAAAACAAAGTGATAAAAAATCATAGTATAGTATGTCAAAAAAAGTCATAGTGTAGTATTTTGAAAAAAATTGATAAAAGTCATAGTATATTATGTGGACAAAGTGAGAAAACAGTCGTAGTATAGCATGTTGAAAAAATTTATAAAAAAGTCATAGTGTAGTATGTCGAAATATGCAATAGTATAGCATGTTAAAAAAGTGATAAAAAGTCATGGTTTAGTATTTGGAAAAAAGCAGCAGTATAGTATGTTGACAAAAGTGATAAAAAAGTCACAGTACTGTACAGTATGTCAAAACAAAGTGATAAAAAATCATAGTATAGTATGTCGAAAAAAGTCATAGTGTAGTATTTTGAAAAAAATTGATAAAAAGTCATAGTATATTATGTGGACAAAGTGAGAAAACAGTCGTAGTATAGTATGTTGAAAAAAGTGATAAAAAAGTATTAGTGTAGTATGTCAAAAAATGCAATAGTATAGCATGTGGAAAAAAGTGATAAAAAAGTCATAGTATAGTATGTCGAAATATGCAATAGTATAGCATGTTAAAAAAGTGATA
>NW_023268139.1:0-1376 GCF_013103735.1 Etheostoma cragini
TGATTGTTGACTAACAGATAAACATTTTATGGATGGTTTATCTAGCACTGCTGATTCTGTCCTTCAGGGACACATTTTGTTTTTAAAGGAAAGATGATTAGCAAGCAAAAACAGAAAAACAACAGCAAGAGCTTGATTATTGCTGTAGTTGACTGAAACTTAGAGCCTTAGATGAATTTAAACACATGTTGAAACGATAATTACTCATCATTTGGTTCTTTATAGATGTACATTTTCTTTGTAGAGTTTGTCCTGGGGGATGAAGTCGGAAATGATGAACAAGGGATTTAGTCACTAAAGACAGTGCGAGCTAGCCAGGAGTCAAACCTAGAATCTTCTGATGCGTAGTCAGACGCGTTATCAATTGTGCCAAAGATGGGGAACAACAGTTGAAAAGGGGGGGGGGCGAATAGGAAAAAGGGGAAGAGTGAGGGAAGAAGGAAAAAGAGGAAAAGGAAGAGGAAAAAGGAGGAAAAAGGAGGAAATGAGAGAAAAGATGAGAAATATGCTAAATTATACACAAAGGAAAATCACATCTACAAAAATAAATTTGATGGATGTGACTCCCTGATGGTCTAGTGGCTGGGATTCAGCACTCTCACCTCCATGGCCCAGGTTCAATTCCTGGTCAGTGAATGGTCAAGACTTGACAGTTACAGATGTAACATTTGAAAGGGTAAGTTCCTGGACTAGTTTTGGTTGATTTAGATTTGTCAAATTCTTCCTCATTAGTTTAACGCTAGAACCCCAACACTTTTAAAGAGTACCATTTCCTTTAAATCAAACCCCCGACAGCAGATGTATCCTTTTGTCATCATTGATGGGTCATAAACATTTCTATAAACATTTTTATCTCAATAACAATTGTTTTCCTTTTTTCAAGCAGTAAATAAACCCCTGACCAACATTTTTTACCTGAAAACCAATGTATGTGAGTGTCAAGTAATGTTAATGTTGGATACAGGTCCAAATGTTAGTGCAATGCAAAGGTGCATAACAGATTGCTTTCTACTTACCTGGAACGATGCAAAGCAGGGGACCAACTAGTCAAGGAACAGCAAGAGACTTGGTATTTAAGACTACAAACTGACTATGTGACAGATGTGTAATCTGTAATGTCCTGCCTTCTGAAGCTCTAGTCAGGAACTATTCCTCGCCTATAAAAATATGAGTCATTCCAGTAAGTGAAATGGAAACTCAATTCTACAAAGATAAATTTGATCAATGTACCTCCCTGATGGTCTAGTGGCTAGGATTCGGCGCTCTCACCGCCATGGCCTGGGTTCAATTCCCGGTTAGGGAATAGTCAGGGCTTGACAGACTCAGGTGTGATATTTGAAAGAATAAGTTTCTGGACTTGATTTTGATTTGTCAAA
>NW_023268140.1:0-1058 GCF_013103735.1 Etheostoma cragini
TGAGGACAACATGAAGACAACATAAAGGCAACATGAAGGCAACATGAGGACAACATGAGGACAACATGAGGGCAACATAAAGGCAACATGAAGGCAACATGAGGACAACATGAGGACAACATGAAGACAACATGAGGACAACATGAAGACAACATAAAGGCAACATGAAGACAACATGAGGGCAACATGAGGACAACATGAGGACAACATGAGGACAACATGAGGACAACATGGGGACAACATGAGGGCAACATGAAGACAACATGATGACAACATGAAGGCAACTTGAAGACAACATGAGGACAACATGAGGACAACATGAAGACAACATGGGAACAACACGAGGGCAACACGAGGACTACATGAGGAACACATGAAGGCAACATGAGGACAACATGAGGACAACATGAGGACAACATGGGGACAACATGAGGGCAACATGAAGACAACATGAAGACAACATGAAGACAACATGAGGACAACATGAAGACAACATGAGGGCAACATGAAGACAACATGAAGACAACATGAAGACAACATGAGGACAACATGAAGACAACATGAGGACAACATGAAGACAACATGAGGGCAACATGAGGACAACATGAGGACAACATGAAGGCAACATGAGGACAACATGGGGACAACATGAAGACAACATGAAGGCAACATGAAGACAACATGAGGACAACATGAGGACAACATGAGGACAACACGAGGGCAACATGAGGACTACATGAGGACAACATGGGGGCAACATGGGGACAACATGAAGGCAACATGAGGACTACATGAGGACAACATGAGGGCAACATGAAGACAACATGAAGACAACATGAGGACAACATGAGGACAACATGAGGACAACATGGGGACAACATGAGGGCAACATGAAGACAACATGAAGACAACATGATGGCAACATGGTGGCAACATGAGGACAACACGGTGGCAACATGAAGACAACATGAAGACAACATGAGGACAACATGAAGACAACATGAGGACAACATGAAGACAACATGATGGCAACATGAGGACAACATGGGGACAACATG
>NW_023268141.1:0-3300 GCF_013103735.1 Etheostoma cragini
TGGGAGAGTGTCAAGTCTGGGCACCTTATAATTCCTTTTCTGCTCTTTCCAGATTATGTTGTTCTGTTGGCTTCATCAAACAGTGATCTACAGCGCCCACTGGGGCAGATTGAAGTCCAGTGTCAAGCATTCGTAATCAAAGTCAGCCCCTCCAAATCTCAAAGCTCAGGATTTCTCCCATCGGGTTGGGAGTCAACTGCTGTCCCAAGTGAAGACGTTCTTGTATCTCAGAAGCTTATTTCAAACAGTGCAACTTGTTCCAACACAAAAACCACAATACTACTGAAACTTTGGATGGTCGCCTCTGCCTCTCACACGGAATACTGGGGTTTTATTTCCCGATGGGGAGATCTGTCTACCAGCTGCTAATTATTTCCCAAGGCTACATCGACACTAGTATCATCTGCCAGAGTAGTTTGGTTACAAGGCCCAACCATAGCAAAAGATATGACATTTTTTAAGAATGTATTATAGTGGATATACTCCAAGAAAGACAAAGGTTTTACAAAAGGATTGAGAATGATCCTGCTATCAAAGATATGTTTTCAGTGACGATATGATCACCTACTTCAGGATCCAGGAACGTAGGCAGACAGCAGGAACCTAAGACGGATCCAAGAATGTAAAACATCAACTATGAGGCTAGGAAGTTGAGGTTCAGGTAATTTAATTCAGTTCAATTTTATTTATATAGCGCCAAATCACAACAACACTTATCTCATTGCGCTTTTCATAAAAGAGCAGGTCCAAACCATCTTCTGTGATGTTATTTACAGAAACCTGAAAATTCCCACCAAGAGCAAGCACTAGGCGAAAGAGGCAAGGAAAAACTGAGCCAGCACTACCTATAAGCTTCATCAAAGAGGAAAGTCTCAAGCCTACTCTTAAATGTGGAGATCGTGTCTGCCTCCTGAACCCAAACGGGAAACTGTTTCCACAGACGAGGAGCTTGATAGCTGAACACTCTGGCTCCCATTCTACTTTTGGAGACTTTAGGAACCACAAGGAACCCTGCATTCCTGGAGCGCAGTGCTCTGGTGGGGTAATAAGGTACAATGAGCTCTTTAAAACCTGTTAGCTGACAGATAACACTTCCCCTCCTCCTCTCCAAGTCTGTTTTCTATGAAATTGCTGTTGGTGTTGAGGCCTGAGGTCAGTTAGGAGTCAGTCAGTCGGTCAGTTAGTCAGTAAATCCTGACTGATAATTTAAATTTAGCAGCTGAATCAATCTGGACAATAACATGAGATCATTACAGTTGTTCGGTGCTACATGTTTATTGGTGTTGCCTAGCGTCTGCGTCGGACAACTCTCCTACGTCGGTGGACATGGGAGGACCTGTGAGTCCTCCTGCGTCTGCGAGCGGGGCGAGCGGCATGTCTGCATCTGCGTGGCATTGTCAAAAAACAACCTGATGGGAGCAACCTGATTGGTCCTACTTATAGACTCTCATGACAATGCTCTGTGATGTCACTGATAATGGCACAGTGATCCAGAAACGGCTTTCCTGCTTGCAGTGGAGATGTGTTAACACACAAAGACACATGCACGTACACAGGCGCACACACACTCACACGCACACAGAGACACACACGCAAACACACGTACACAGACAAAAAAACTATATTCTGTGATGTCACTGATGATATCACAGTTTATGTGACACATCATCATTTATGATGTAACAGAGACAACATACCTTGACTTCATTGATGATGTAACACGCTGCCTTCAGATGGGTCAGGTAACAAATCCCTAGTGACATTGCATTGATTGAGTCACAGGAATTTGATATTGTGAAAGATGAATGGCAGTTACCCTGAGTTCCTTTAAGCCATAGAAGTATAAAAAAAGTTATACTTCATTTATTAATTGTTCAACATCAACATCATGTTAGGTAAAGAAACCAGAACAGGAACGGAGCAAGAACAGCGAACCATCACTGCAATTTCCCCTTGCGGGATTAATAAAGTATACATTATTATTATAATTATTATTTTTGTTTTTATTAATGTTGTTGTTATTATTGTTGTTTTTGTTATTATTGTTGTTATTATTGTTGTTGTTACTACTATAATTATTGTTGTTATTATTACTATTCTTATTGTTGTTGTTATTACTGTTGTTATTATGATTATTTGTTTTGTTGTTATTATTATTATTATTGTTAGTATTACTGTTGTTGTTTTTTTTATCATCATCATCATAATCATCTAGTTGAAGGTCGATACCTTATTGCCATGTGAACATAGTTGACAGGAACATAGAGTACACACCATCACACAGCAGTCGTTCAGACCAGTAAACAGATGTAAATACTTTGTACTATTGCAACTTCCCATAGAGTGTCTTGTGCAGTCTATAAAGAGCATTTAAATAAGGTGCATTCCTCTGATGAAGGCGATGGTTCCTCACACAAATCAACACACTCAATCAACGACAGCAGTGCTTTGGGATTAATTAGTTTGAGACTTGTTTAAAGAACCCAGATTATAAAAACAAAATCTATTTTTCTGGAATTTGGGGGGTCATTTTGTGTCTCTGGTGCTTCCATACACATACACACTTGGAAAAATAACTATCCATGGTTTTTGAGTGAGATCCGGTTTCTGAATGTCCTCTGTCTTCAGTCTCCGGATGAGACGTCTCACTCTGTAGCTAAAACAAGTGAGATGTGTCACTCTGTAGTAGTACCATAATAACAGTAATACTAACAATAGTACTAATAACAACAACACAAATAATATTACACATAATAATAATAACAATTATAACAATAAGGATGATAACAACAATAATAATAATAGCAAAAATAACATCAATAATAATAATAATAATAACAATAGTAAAAATAACAACAATAATAACAACAACAGTACAAAAAAACAACAACAATAATAATAATAAGAACAACAGTAATATTAATAACAGTAACAACAAAAATAATAACAACAACAACAATAATAATAATAATAACAATAATAATAATAATAACAAAAATAATAATAGTAGTAACAACAACAATAATAACAAAACAACGATAATAACAACAACATTAATAAAAAGAATAATAATAATTATAATAATAATGTATACTTTATTAATCCCGCAAGGGAAAATTGCAGTGATGGTTCGCTGTTCTTGCTCAGTTCATGTTCTGGTTTCTTTACCTAACATGATATTGATGTTAAACAATTAATAAATGAAGTATAACTTTTTTATACTTCTATGGCTTAAAGGAACTCACGATGATGACATAATGAATAGTGATGATGACATAATGAATAGAGATGATGACATAA
>NW_023268142.1:0-1057 GCF_013103735.1 Etheostoma cragini
GTCCGTAAGATTACAAAAACTCTGAATGTGTCCCCAAGTGCAGTCACAATTGGCTCTAAACCTTTCAGATGACAACTTTTTAGTTATTTCACCCTTTTTGTTAAGTACATAATTATGCATGTGTTCATCATAGTTTTGATGCCTTCAGTGATAATCTACAATGAAAATGCTCATGAAAATAAAGGGAACTCATTGAATCTTTTGGCCTGTACTGCATATACACACACACACACACACACACACACACACACACACACACACACACATAGAGAGACCCACCCTGATGAAGGAAGTGGCTGTAACTACAGTGCACGTTGTTGTATCTGCTTGAAATTTCCCACAATCACCAAGAGTCCAGGCCTGAGGACATCTAGAGGCCAATATGGACATTTGGAGACAGCGCCACCAACTGGCAACAGCAAATCAGCCTAATATGACAAGCATCATCCGATTGACATTAAACTTAGAATGTGTGGTTTACACCTGATACTGAGCCGACCCCCATCGTGTAACCACGCCCACTTAAATAGGCCACGCCCTCTTTCATAACAGTTGAACCATTTAAGCTACAGTCTTGTGTAAGGTGTCATTGAACTCAGCAGAAAGTTCCTTCTTCATTGGTGATCTGGCCCACCCCCCCGGTGAGCTGGCCACGCCCCCTTCCACAGATAATGAACTGTATGAAGTAGAGTCTTACAACAGGGAGTTCCATCTTCATTGGTGACGATTTGCAGCGTCTGATTGCCGCGCAAATTCACTGCGGCAAAGATTGGCCTCTGCCAGTACCCCCAACCTGCATAGAGGCGAGGGCCCTTCATCGCTGCTTGCAGCTTTAATTTATTATTATTATTATTATTATTATTATTATTATCATGACCCGTCCGTCTCTGTCTGGTCTCCAGGGACCGTGTCCTGACGAAGCCCCCCTCCTCCTCTTCCTCGGGACCCTCCTGGAGGAACAGCCGGTCCAGGAGTAGCGGCGCCCTGCTTCAGGAGCTGGGCTCGTCCAGGGGGGGGCGCCTCGGTATGCAGCTTGTTCCATGTCTCTGGGTTAGGG
>NW_023268143.1:0-1076 GCF_013103735.1 Etheostoma cragini
TAGTACATCAAAAAAGTCATAGGATAGTACATCGAAAAAAGTCATAGGATAGTACATCGAAAAGGTCATAGTAAAGTAAATAGGAAAAAGTCATAGTATAGTACATCAAAAAATGTCAAAAAAATCATAGGATAGTACATCGAAAAACAGTCATAGTATAGTACATGGAAAAAGTAATAGGATAGTATGTAAAAAAAAGTCATAGGATAGTACATTGAAAAATAATCATATTATAGTACATCGGAAAAAGTCAAAAAGTCATAGTATAGTACATCGGAAAAATTCAAAGGATAGTACATCGAAAAAGTCATAGTAAAGTCCATCGGAAAAAGTCATACAATAGTGCATCGAAAAAAAATCATAGTATAGTACATATAAAAAGAGTCAAAGTATAGCACATCGAAAAAGAAGTCATAGTATAGTACATCGAAAAAGATTCATAGTATAGTACATCAAAAAAAAGTCATAGTATAGTACATCGAAAAACAGTCATAGTATAGTACACCAAAAAAGTAAAAAAGGGATAGTATAGTACATCGAAAAAAGTCATAGTATAGTACATCAAAATAAGTCATAGGATAGTACATCGAAAAAGAGTCATAGTATAGTACATCGAAAAAAAGTAATAGTATAGTACATCGAAAAAGAGTCAATGTTTAGATGTACTATAGTACATCAAAAAATTGGAAAAAAGTCATAGGATAGTACATCGAAAAAGAGTCATAGTATAGTACATTGAATAGAGTCATAATATAGTACATCAAAAAAGAATCATAGTATTGTACATCGAAAAAGAGTCATAGTATAGTACATAAAAAATGACAAAAAAGTCATAGTATAGTACATTGAAAAAAAGTCATAGTATAGTACATCAAAAAAAGTAATAGGATAGTTCATCGAAAAAACTCAAAAAGTCATAGTATAGTGAATCGAAAAAAATTCATAGTATAGTTTATATAAAAAGAGTCAAAGTATAGTACATCGAAAAAAGTCATATTATAGTACATCGAAAAAAGTCATAGGATAGTACATCGAAAAAGAGTCATAGTATAGTACATCAAAAAAAGTCATAGGAT
>NW_023268144.1:0-1991 GCF_013103735.1 Etheostoma cragini
CCCCCTCATTCCTCCCTCTCTCTTCCTTCTCTCATCCCCCATCCTTCCCTCTCTCCCCCCTCTCTCCTCAAATCACCAACCAGGATGGCTGACTCATAGCAAACCAATGCGTGACGGCTCACATGCTTTGCCCATTAATATTATACAGTCAATGGTTCCAACTGTTGATTAAATGCAAGTACTCAGGATAACTGACTGGATTTAAGAGGTTTCTAGAACATTTTCTAGCACAAACTCTTCTGTCTTCATGTGATAAGTTTGTTTTTGTAAATGTAACTGAAGTTATGAATATGCAGTTTCTGTTGCTGCTGCTGAATCATTAAAAACTGAACTTTTTGAAAATAAAAATAAAACATGACTGACGGCGATTTGTCAATGGGTCACCAGACATGAACAATGGTGTGAGTAGGGCCATAACAGCTCAGCCAATAGTGATTGTTTGTCTTTAATGATATGGTCAATGATTGGTTAATGGTCCGCTGATTGCAAGACTCTCACAAAAGTTTCGAAATAGGTTAGTAGAAGATGTACAATGCTCCTAGCTGATTACCATTTAAGTGTGACTTGTGTTGGTGCCTTTGTAAGAATTACAAAATTCTGTTATGGTCATTTTAATTGAGCAGTATTTATTGATGATATATAATTGTCAGCTACTGATTGGTTAGGGTTGGGTTGGGTGCCTAGCAGAAGCGAAGCCAACACGGTCCTGTCCTCTGTCAAAGACGCTGTAAAACTCCGTAAGAAATACATCTCCCAGAATCCACAGGGGGCCCTGGGCGGAAAAGATGTTCACGGCCTGGAAGCCACTGAAACAAAACTCCTTGTTGCCAAGCATCTCCTGGAGACAGAGAGACAGACAGAGACATGACTTTGGTAGATGTTTTGAGACATTTTAATAACAAACTGTCATCTTTGCACCAATGGGCTTGCTGGTGTTACACGGAGGTGTGTTCAGGTGCATTCTGGGCGCGCTGGTGTTACACGGAGGTGTGTTAAGTTGCATTCTGGTCGCGCTGCTGTTATAGGGAGGTGTGTTCAGGTGCATTCTGGGCGCTGGTCTTACAGGGAGGTGTGTTCAGGTGCATTCTGGGCGCGCTGGTCTTACAGGGAGGTGTGTTCAGGTGCATTCTGGGCGTGCTGGTCTTACAGGGATGTGTGTTCAGGTGCATTCTGGGCGTGCTGCTGTTACAGGGAGGTGTGTTCAGGTGCATTCTGGGCGCGCTGGTCTTACAGGGAGGTGTGTTCAGGTGCATTCTGGGCGCGCTGGTCTAACAGGGAGGTGTGTTCAGGTGCATTCTGGGCGTGCTGGTCTTACAGGGAGGTGTGTTCAGGTGCATTCTGGGCGTGCTGCTGTTACAGGGAGGTGTGTTCAGGTGCATTCTGGGCTCGCTGGTGTTACAGTGAGGTGTGTTTAGGTGCATTTTGGGCGTGCCAAACGCACCTGACTGATAAAGGGAATGGGAGAGGACCTCTGATTGGCTGTTAAAGGGAATGGGAGAGTACCTTTGATTGGTTGATTGCATGTTACCCAGAACACACCTCTGATTAATGAAGACACTAACTCCAACCCTTTAGGACCATGCACCCGGTGCACTGACCCATCAAACTAGCAAAACTAGGTTTGGACAGGCCCTGAACGCACCGGCTCTTCACGCCGCGCTAAGTTCGTTACAATAGTACTAAAAGTGCATGGGTCCATCAAACAAATGACTAAGGGAGACTATAACCTGAATTTACAGAGGAAAAAGGCTTCAATCAAGACATTTGACCAACCTTTCTAACGTATTGCTCGGCGGTCAGCGTGTACTCTGTCCCCCCGAGGACAAACGTCACAGGAGGTAAACTAGACAACCTGGCACAGTCAACAACAAACTGAAACACATGAAGAAGAGTATTAGGGGACCACTAAGGTATAAATAAAAGAGACTTCAGATACAGTATTAGGGGACCACTAAGGTCTATATAAAGAGACTTCAGATACAGTATTAGGG
>NW_023268145.1:0-1000 GCF_013103735.1 Etheostoma cragini
CATAGTATAGTATGTCGAAAAAAGTGATTAAAAAGTCATAGTATAGTATGTCGAAAAAAGTGATTAAAAAGTCATAGTTTAGTATGTCGAAAATTGACATAGTATAGTATGTTGAAAAAGGTGATTAAAAAGCCATAGTAAGGAATATTGTTAAAAGTCATAGTATAGTATGTCGAAAAAAACTCAGAGTATAGTATGTCGAAAAAAGTGATTAAAAAGTCATAGTATAGTATGTTGAAATATGTCATTTTGCAGTATGTCAAAAATGTCATAGTATTGTATGTTGTAAAAATTCACAGTATAGTATGTTGTAAAAAGTCATAGTATAGTATGTCGAAAAAAGTCATAGTATTGTATGTCGAAAAAGTGATTAAAAAGTCATACTATAGTATGTCGAAAAAAGTGATTAAAAAGTCATAGTATAGTATGTCGAATAAGATCATAGTAGAGCATGTCGACAAAAGTGATTAAAAAGACAAAGTACAGTATGTCAAAAAAGTGATTAAAAAGTCATAGTATAGCATGTTGAACAAGGTCATAGTATCGCATGTCGACAAAAGTGATTAAAAAGTCATAGTTTAGTCTGTCAAAAAAAGTGATTAAAAAGACATAGTATAGTATGTTGAAAAAAGTCATTAAAAAGTCATAGTATAGCATGGCGAACAAGATCATAGTATAGCATGTCGATATAAGTGATTAAAAAGTCATAGTACAGTTTGTCGAAAAAGTGATTAAAAAGTCATAGTATAGCATGTTGAACAAGGTCATAGTATAGCATGTCGACAAAAGTGATTAAAAAGTCATAGTTTAGTCTGTCAAAAAAAGTGATTAAAAAGTCATAGTATAGTATGTTGAAAAAAGTCATTAAAAAGTCATAGTATAGCATGTTGAACAAGATCATAGTATAGCATGTCGATATAACTGATTAAAAAGTCATAGTACAGTTTGTCGAAAAAGTGATTAAAAAGTCATAGTATAGCATGTTGAACTAGGTCATAGT
>NW_023268146.1:0-1831 GCF_013103735.1 Etheostoma cragini
CCTGACCCCCGTGTCACCTGACCCCGTGTCACCTGTTCCTCGTGTCACCCGACCCCCGTGTCACCTGACCCCCGTGTCACCTGTCCCTCGTGTCACCCGACCCTTGTGTCACCTGACCCCCGTGTCACCTGTCCCTCGTTACCTTTTGGATTCATTGATTTCTTCGTTTGTCTGTTCATCACTGGCTCCCTGCGGCTTCTCCTTCTGGTTTTGGGGTTTTGGATTTCTTCTAGCCTGCCTGCCTCAGGACACCTTCTGTGTTAAGCTTTTTCGTTTGATAAATCTCTTTCACGCTGCCTGCTGTCTCCGCGTTGCTAACTCTGCATTTTTGGGTCCAAGCCTCACAAATCCTGCCGAAACCCAAGCGAACTGCGTGTGAATGTTGACGATAGAAAACGCTCCTGTGGGTCGGATAAGGAGGACAAGGACGAACGGTTACACTTCAGAGGAGACAACAAAGGAAGTCAATGGGAGAAGACATTAAAAACACAGAAGAATAAATACTCTGGGTTCATAATCAGGAATCCCTTCTGGGATTTATGCTTTATTGTAAGTATTTAAAAACGTAATCATTAAGAGATGAAGACCGGCTGGGAATTAAGTGTGTGTGTGCGTTTGTGTTTGTGTGTGTGTGTGCGTGTGTGTGCGTGTGTGTGTACTTTATACTGCCTGCTCTATAATCTCACTGCAGCACCTGACACACCCTTAGTAAACCAGAGTTATACCTCCCAGAGAGAGGAGGAGGAGGAGGAGGAGAAGAGATGAGGAGGAGGAGGAGGAGGAGGAGGAGGAGGAGGAGGAGGAGGAGGAGGAGGAGGAGGAGGAGGAGGAGGAGGAGGAGGACGACGACGAGGGGACACAACAACAGAAGATTCTGAATGCTCAATGCAATCAAATTCAGATAATCTTTACTGGCAAGGGGGGGAGGATGATACATTTTATAATGAAGTCATAAAAAAGATCATCACAAGAAGGCAATTATAGCCGTGTGTTGCTGTCAGGCGTTGGCGTTCACCTTCCTCTCTGTGTGTGTCTCTTCTCTTTGGAAACAACAGGCTTTGAGCCACTGTAGATGAAAATGTCAAGTTTTAAAGAGAATGTGGACGAAGAAAGGGAACGATTAGTGAGATTTACAAAGACCATGTTCAGGACGTCTCCTCTCTAACGGGGACGTTTTGAGAAGTTTTGGCAGGATTTGATGGGAAGTTGCTGCAAGTTTACATTAAGACTTAAAATTAATGGACAAAGTTCCTTATTGGGAAAAGCAGAGAAAAGGAAGGTAACCATCCCCCTTATGACATCATAAGGGGGATGGTTACCTTCCAGATCAGCCCATCTGAGCTTTCATTTTCTCAAAGGCAGAGCAGGAAACCCAGGACTCGGTTTACACCTATCGCCATTTCTAGCTACTGGGGGGCCATAGGCAGGCCTGCAAAAGTACAGTATATTATAGATAGATAGATAGATAGATAGATAGATAGATAGATAGATAGATAGAAGAAGCTGCAGCTAGTTTAAGTAAACAGCTTCACTCCTCCGGTGAAACTGTTTTCATATCATTTGCTTCTCCTTTTATATCATAATCTCAGACTTCACTAACATTCGCGTCCATTTATGCAGCGGTGCACACACACACAGACACACACACACAGACACACACAGACAGAGACACACACAGAGACAGACACAAACACACAGACACACACACACAGAGAAACACACACACAAACACACAGACACAGGATCAAACCCAGTTTGAAACGACTCCAATGGGATGTGTTGAGATTAAAGGGATTAAAAGTCATGGAGCCCGGCAGGAGAGAGAGAGAGA
>NW_023268146.1:1949-3286 GCF_013103735.1 Etheostoma cragini
GGGAGAGAGAGAGAGAGAGAGAGAGAGAGAGAGAGAGATCAACACCAACACTGCACTCGGTCCCCAGATACCTTCCTCCTCCTCCTCAGTAACTCTCTCATCTCTTATTTTGAAAGTCTGTCTCAAAGCCAATGCTGAAATATCATTTTATCTTTTAATTTCTCCGCGTCCCCCCTGGCAACAGCCGACGTCCCCCCTGGGGTCCAGGGCCCGCTGGTTGGGGAACCCTGGAGCCCGCTTTTTTTGATGATTTTTTTTTTACGCTTTCAACACTTTACGTTTTGACGCTTTTTCAACGCAAGCGTTCTCAGTTCAGTTGACGCTTTTTGGCGCTTTTGACGCCATGGTTACGGCTGCACCCTACGAGGAAAGCATGTGATGAAATGTTGACTATCACGATAACGATAATATCTGCGACACATGACCCGATGTCAACGTCTTCTCAGGTCTGTATCCGGGTTCTGCTCGTTGGAATCAAGCAAACACGAGGAAACCATCTCCAACTTTCTTTTATTTAAAAAGTTGAACATTGAATATAAAAGGTTGTTATTCCATATCTGCTCGGGATGACGGGTTATATTGGCGGATATTTTGAATCTTTTTTGCTTGTTTTTTACACTTTTGATGCTTTTTTATTGCTGTGGTGCTTTTCAATGCTTTTTTGAACCCTTGCCATACCATAACTATAACTGTACATGTTTTAACAGTATAATACTGCAACAACACGTTCATTAAATTACCTTCACTGCTAAAAGCATAACAAATAAAATGCATTTCATTTTATAAAGATATTCAATTTTTCCATTTCCTTTCTATGCTTCTATAACATGAACTAACAATGTCATTGCTTCGACTAGAAGTCTCTTACTCAACTACAGTAGCACTACTGCTGCATTACAGCAGACTACTGAACTATAAATATACAGTAAATCCCTGGAAATGTAATGTTAATACCCATAATGCAATGCTTATTACAGTATTGAACCGGAAAAGAACATCCTGGTCATGGAATCACGGAGATGACGGCGAAGTGTCGCAGTGCAGCGGAGCGCTAGGTCGTCTCAGGAGACTTAATCAAGAAAGGAAGGATGTTAAGAGATGGGAGGTGCGACGGAGCTGAGGGACGGACAGCAGGACCTGGTCTACACGAGGGTCAGGACTGTCCAGAGACGTCAACTCATGGACGTTGGTGGACATTTGAATCCGGCGTGTGTGTGTTTTCATGTTTAACTGCAGGCCAAAGAGCCGGTGCCAACATCTCAGCATGTATGCATGGGGGGGTGTGTCCATGGGAGTGTGTGTGTGCATGGGGGTGTGTGTCCATGGGAGTGTGTGTC
>NW_023268147.1:0-1144 GCF_013103735.1 Etheostoma cragini
CTCTCTCCCCTGTCTCTCTCTCTCCCTCTCTCTCTCCCTCTCTCTCTCTCTCTCTCTCAAGAAGTCAACAGCCTAAATCACCATAAACCTGGGTGTTTTATTTTGAAATTAGTTTTATTTTGTAAAGTGTCCAGCCGTGCTGTGTTCAGTTACCTGCTTGGCTTCGACAGTCATTGAAAGCATTGGTTGACATGCGTATGAACCTGAAGCCTGAGTAGTGTATTACATATTAATAACAGGCTGCATATGAACATTAAATATATAATTGTTTATGATAATATTAGTTCCCTTGGGGACTTCATTTGAAGCTGGAAGCAGATAATAAATACCAACATATCACAGGGTAATATGGTAATATGGTAATATGGTAATGGGGTAATATGGTAATATGGTAATATGGTAATGGGGTAATATGGTAATATGGTAATATGGTAATGGGGTAATATGGTAGTATGGTAATATGGTAATGGGGTAATGTGGTAATGTGGTAATATGATAATATGGTAATGTGGTGTTTTGGTGTTTTGGTGTTTTGGGGCTAAAAAGACGTAATCTGACCGTATGAGTTGATTTTTGTGTGTGTGTCCAGTGTCTGTGCAGCTGAAGTTTGAGTCTCTGTCCTCTAACGACGTCCTCGTGGACCCAGAGACAACGGTCCCCACGCTGTCCTTCTGGCTCAACAAGAAGAACTACAACTCCCAGCAGGCACTGCTCTGGTGCCTCACACGTACGAACTTTCTGTTCCTCTAACCTGTGTTTCCTTCCAGAAGTAGTCAAGATAAACTAAACCTGTGTGTGTGTGTGTGTGTGTATATATATGTGTGTCTCTGTGTGAGTGTGTGTGTGGCTAATTTGTGTGTGTATATATATGTGTGTCTCTGTGTGTGTGTGTGTGTGGCTAATTTGTGTGTGTATATATATGTGTGTCTCTGTGTGTGTGTGTATATATATGTGTGTTTATATATGTGTGTGGGTGTGTGTGTGTGTGTCTGTGTGTGTCTGTGTGTGTGTGTGTCTCTGTGTGTCTCTGTGTGTGTGTCTCTGTGTTTGTCTCTTTGTGTGTGTCTGTGTGTGTGTATATATATGTGTGTCTCTGTGTGTGTGTGCATATATATGTGTCTCTGTGTGTGTGTGTATATATATG
>NW_023268148.1:0-1850 GCF_013103735.1 Etheostoma cragini
GATATCAAAAAAAGTAATTGGATAGTACTTCAAAAACAAGTCATGGTAAAGTACATCAAAAAAAGTCAAAAAAGTCATAGTATATAACATTGAAAAAAGTCATGGTATAGTACATCGAAAAATGGTCGTAGTATAGTACATCAAAAAAAAGTTATGGTATAGTACATCGAAAAAAGTCACGAGAGTCATCGTATAGGACATCAACAAAAGTAATTGGATAGTACATAGAAAAAAGTCATAGTATCGGTACATCGCAACAACTCAAAAATGTCATAGTATAGTACATCTGAAAAAGTCCTAGGATAGTACATAAAAAAGTCATAGTATAGTACATCGAAAAACAGTCATAGTATAGTACATCCAAAAACAGTCATAGTATAGTACATCCAAAAAAGTCAAAAAAGTCATCGTATAGTACATCCAAAAAAGTCAAAAAAGTCATCGTATAGGACATCGAAAAAAGTAATTGGATAGTACATCGGAAAAAGTAATTGGATAGTACATCGAAAAAAGTAATTGGATAATACATCGAAAAAAGTCATAGGATAGTACATTGAATAAAGTCATAGTATAAGACATCAAAAAAAGTAATTGGATAGTACATGGAAGAAGACAGCGTGGAACGAGATGGATTCAAACCAACAACCTCCTGGTTGGTAGGTAGAAATTCTAACCACTTAGCCACCATACTGACTTAGTAGGATAAGATGTAGAAAAACCTCAAAATACTATGTCGAAGAAAGTAAACAAAAAAAAAAATCAAAGTATGGTAATACATAAAAAGTAATAGTATAGTAAAATAAAACAGTCAGTATAATTTGCTCAAAAAAAGTCAGTGTAGAACGTCGCAAAAAGTTTTAGTATTAGTAACCACGTTTAGCAAAACAGGACAGTTTTTACTATTTAAACTTCTCACAGAAAGGCCTGGAACGACAGGGATTCAAACCAACGAGCTTTTCATTGTGAGGCAGAACAACTAAACACATAGCCACCATGCTGAGTTAGTAATATATGATGTCTAAAACGTCGTAGTACAGTACGTCGGACAAAAGTCATAGTATTGTACATCGGACAAAAGTCATTGTATTGTACATCGGACAAAAGTCATAGGATAGTAAATTGAAAACAGGTCATAGTATAGTACATCAAAAAAAAGTCATAGTATAGTACATCGAAAAAAGTCAAAAAAGTCATATAGTACATAAAAAAAAGGCATTGGATAGTATATCAAAAAAAGTCATTGGATAGTACATCGAAAAAAAGTCATAGTATTGTACATCGAAAAAAGTAATTGGATAGTACATCGAAAAAAAAGTCATGGTACAGCACATCGAAAAAGACCAAAAAGTCATCATAAAGTACATCAAAAAAAGTCAAACAAGTCATAGTATAGTACATCGAAAAAAGTCAAAAAAGTCATAGTATAGTACATCCAAAAAAGTCATAGGATATTACATCGAAAAAAGACATTGGATAGTACATATAAAAAGTCATAGTATAGTACATCAAAAAAAGTCATTGGATACTACATCGAAAAAAGTCATAGAATAGTACATCGAAAAAAGTTCATAGTATAGTACATTGAAAAAAGTCATAGTATAGTACATCAAAAAAGTCAAATGTCATCGTATAGGACATAAAAAAAGTAATTGGATAGTACATAGAAAAAAAGTCATCAAAAAGTACATCGAAAAAAGTCAAAAAAATTGTAGTATTTTACATTGAAAAAAGTCATAGGACAGTACATAAAAAAAGTCATAGGATAGTACATTGAATAAAGTCATAGTAGAGGATATCAAAAAAAGTAATTGGATAGTACTTCAAAAACAAGTCATGGTAAAGTACATCAA
>NW_023268149.1:0-4372 GCF_013103735.1 Etheostoma cragini
CTAGCCAGTCAGGAGCAGAGTATGAGGGCCCTGACAGTACCTAGGTAAGGACTACTAGCCAGTCAGGAGCAGAGTATATAAAAATGTAACTTGTACCATTTTTCTTGTTGTAATAATGTGAAATGGGTCTATTTGACCCTGATTCCATGCGGGGGTTACGGTGTTTCCTGTCCTCGGATCAGGGAAGGCCATCATGCACACGGCGGAGACCTTCTTCAGCCCGGAGAACGGCGGGAGGCGGGGGCACCCGCGGGTGATGGTGGTGCTGATCGACGGCTGGCCGTCTGACGACCTGGAGCAGGCGGCCATGTTGGCCAGGGAGTCGGGCATCAACGTGTTCCTGGTGTCGGTGGCCAGACCGGCGCCCGAGGAGCTCGCCATGGTGCGGGACAAGGACTTCGTGAAGAAGGTGAACGCTTCATTTTCTGTTATTTATTATTATTTTTTAAATAAAAAAATAGCCGGCCACGTGTAGCGCTACGTACTAACCGCTAAGCTATGACGCGGTCCAGCGGCTAACGCCAGCAACCAATCAGAATTTAGATGTCCTTCGCGCTGGCAGATCCCGGAGAAACATACGATGTAAACGTTGGTTCCTACCAAAACATTAATTCTCAGGACGAGCTCATAATCCCCGTTGCTAGGTTACGTTTTTAGGGGCCAGTTAGCGTTAGCTGCCGGTCACATGTTTCCATGTTCATATGTTCCCATGTTCCCATGTTCCCATGTTTCCTTGTTCCCATGTTCCCATGTTCCCATGTTTCCTTGTTCCCATGTTCCCATGTTTCCTTGTTCCCATGTTCCCATGTTTCCATGTTCATATGTTCCCATGTTCCCATGTTTCCTTGTTCCCATGTTCCCATGTTTCCTTGTTCCCATGTTTCCTTGTTCCCTTGTTCCCATGTTCCCATGTTCCCATGTTTCCATGTTCCCATGTTTCCATGTTCCCATGTTCCTATGTTTGTATGTTCCCATGTTTGCATGTCCCTGTGTTCCCTTGTTCCCGTGTTCCCGTGTTCCCTTGTTTCCTTGTTCCCATGTTCCCATGTTTCCTTGTTCCCTTGTTCCCATGTTTCCATGTTCCCATGTTCCCATGTTTCCTTGTTCCCTTGTTCCCATGTTTCCATGTTCCCATGTTCCCATGTTTCCATGTTCCCATGTTCCCTTGTTCCCATGTTTCCATGTTCCCATGTTCCCATGTTTCCTTGTTCCCTTGTTCCCATGTTTCCATGTTCCCATGTTCCCATGTTCCCATGTTTCCATGTTTCCATGTTCCCATGTTTCCTTGTTCCCTTGTTCCCATGTTTCCATGTTCCCATGTTCCCATGTTCCCTTGTTCCCATGTTCCCATGTTTCCTTGTTCCCTTGTTCCCATGTTCCCATGTTTCATTGTTCCCTTGTTCCCATGTTTCCATGTTCCCATGTTCCCATGTTTCCATGTTTCCATGTTCCCATGTTTCCTTGTTCCCATGTTCCCATGTTCCCTTGTTCCCATGTTTCCTTGTTCCCTTGTTCCCTTGTTCCCTTGTTCCCATGTTCCCATGTTCCCATGTTCCCATGTTTCCATGTTTCCTTGTTCCCATGTTCCCATGTTTCCATGTTCCCATGTTCCCATGTTTCCTTGTTCCCATGTTCCCTTGTTCCCATGTTCCCATGTTTCCATGTTTCCTTGTTCCCATGTTCCCATGTTCCCATGTTTCCATGTTTCCTTGTTCCCATGTTCCCATGTTCCCATGTTCCTTTCCCCCAGGCGGTGTGTAAGGATAACGGGTTCTTCAGTTATTTGATCACCAGCTGGTTCAGCACCACCAAACACGTCAGACCTCTCACTCAGAAGCTCTGCTCGCTAGACGGCCTGCTCTGCAGTAAGACCCCCCCCCCACACACACACACCCACACACACACACACAGACACACACACACACACACACACATACACACACACACACACACCCACACACAGACACACACACACACACACACACACACACAGACACAGACACACACACACACACACACACACATACACATACATACACACACACACACACACACACACACAGACACACACACACAGACACACAGACACACACACACACAGACACACACACACACACACAGACACACACACACACACACACACACACACACACAGACACACATACACACACACATACACACACACACAGACACACACACACACACACACACACACACAGAAACACACACACACACACACACACACATATGCATGTCATTGCGTGTCATTTTTAACCCTGTGGTGTCTCCCTGTTGACCTGCGACTCAGTTTCTGCTGGAAATTACAACATTTTGTTGGTATTTTTTTCCAACAGTTTTGTCACTTTTTTGACGTTTTTAATCATGTTTTAGTTAATAAAAAAAATAAAAAAATGTTGCATTTTCCAATGTTTTTGATGTTTTTTTGTCACTTTATTTCAGACCAGTGATGAAAAATAATTCTTAATTACTTTAGTTGAATTATTTGAAATAGCTTATTACGGTTGTTTCCCTAAACCCAGACCCCTACGTGATGTGTGCTTATATGAATTGTTGCTATGTGTAAATTCTGAAAATAAAATAAAATCTGATTGATAATAATAATAATAATAATAATAATAATAATAATAATAATACTAATACTAATACTATCACCTGTGTGTGTGTTTTGAGGTAAAACGTGCTACAACTCGGTGAACATCGGGTTCCTCATCGACGGCTCCTCCAGCGTCGGGGAGGGGAACTTCCGCCTGGTCCTGGACTTCCTGGCGGGGATCGCCCGGAGCTTCGACATCTCCGACGTCGGCGCTCACATCGGTCAGCGTCACACGATGAACGCGGTTTGATTGGTCGAGTCGGGAGCTCAGTTTCCATCCACGTGTCCGGCAAGTTATCTGAAGTTCGGTAAAATAACTCGTGAAGTGGTGAAAGTGCGTTTCCGTCCAACGACTTTTAAGCCGATAAAAACCTGTTACGTGATGACATCACACTGTCACGCTGTGTCAGGGTCAGACTGGTGTATCGGATTGGTTTGAGACATTTTAAGGTGTTTCCATTCATTTACACTGAGTCAAACAACAATCAACAACAGACAAAATGGCCGCCGTCTCCATCACATGATCCCTATGGGACAGGTTGTCATGGAGCTCATGTTCCAGCTGCTAGCGACATATCGAGCTATAATGACAAAACAACAACGCTAACAACACGTCGCTATGACGATGCAGATGCAACTTGTCTTTTATGGCCCCCCGGCACCGCTGCAAGACTCTTATGTAAGACATGTCTCTCTGTCTGAGCGTCTTCCATTGTCTCTGCAAGACGTCCCACAGCTCGTCCTAACCTCTGTCGGCCATTTCCTTCACGAGTTCCTGATAAATTAAATCCAGGAAGTCTCTTGTCTCCTCGTCCGTCCACGTCCATCTGTCTTTGACAGTGGACAGTGGACAGCAGTCCAAGACCAGGACTAGTTGAGTCCAAGTCAAGACCGAGTCCAAAGAGGTTTGAGTCCAAGACAAGACCAAGTCCAGGACAGAATAAAGGTCTTATGCATGACAGTATCAAGACAATCATTCTGGGTTTCACTTTCCCTCCAATATTTTTATCAACATCATAAAGACACCTGGACTCGGTCCAGACCAGAAGCCATATTGGGCAAGACTAGCGGCCGAGACCGAGGCAAGTCCGAGTCCATAGAAAAACGGTCTTGAGTCAGGACTGGAGTCCAAGACCGGATTAAAGTCCTACCGCTCTGCCGTATATCAGATGAGACCTTTTCCTTTGACTCGATATTCCATCTTATTTTTACTGTTTCCAGAAGACATTTTTCATTTAATATCTCTGAATTCAGGTAAAACATGTGGATGGAAACAGAGCTACGGGGGTGCCGACTGTGTGTTGGACAGGTGCAGTTCACCTGCACAGCTACGGAGATGCTGATTGGCTGGCTGACTGTGTGTTGGGTGTCCAGGTGCGGTGCAGTTCACCTACGATCAGAAGCTGGAGTTCGGCCTGTTCGAACACTCCAGCAAAGAGGACTCGGTCAACGCCGTGAGGAGGATCTCCTACATGAGCGGAGGGACCGCTACGGGGGCCGCCATCACCTACAGCAGCCAACACCTGTTCAGGTAACAGACCGGGACTGTGGGTATAGAAGAAGAAGCTTCCGAGTCTCATGTTGTCCCCATGTTGTCCCCATGTTGTCTCCATGTTGTCCTCATGTTGTCCTCATGTTGTCCTCATGTTGTCCCCATGTTGTCCTCATGTTGTCTCCATGTTGTCCCCATGTTGTCCCCATGTTGTCTTCATGTTGTCTTCATGTTGTCTTCATGTTGTCCTCATGTTGTCCTCATGT
>NW_023268150.1:0-1019 GCF_013103735.1 Etheostoma cragini
ATTTACATGGAGTCTGGTGGAGATATGCTGCTCTATACACACTAAAAGTAGTGATTATTTACATGGAGTCCGGTGGAGTTAAAGTGTGTTTCCATCCAACGACTTTAAAGCCAATAAAAAGCTGTTGTAGACAACACACTAAGATTATTTACCTCTCCGTGGTCGGTGTCCATCGCGTCATCAGCACGAGACTTCCTCAGCCTCTCCCTGCGAGACCGCTCCTCCTAAAAACACCAAAAACAAAGAACAGATGTGACGGGATAACTAGAGCAGCGAGGGTTAATCCATTAGATGCCCACTACTAAATGAATCTGATAAAGCTTTAGACATTCAATTTGAGTCAAATTTTATGAAAGAAAAGTCAAACTTGTTTGAGGTGAGCTTCTTAAATGTGAAATGTTGTTAAATGTATTAGCAGTTATTAGCAGGATGTTGATGAAGTCGAAGGTGTTGAAGCCGAGCAGCAACACCAACTAGACCCGTTGTCCTATATCAATGTTCTTTTTAATTCCCCAAAATAACATGATTGATTCCACCCAATGCTCCTTGCCAAGTACAAATCTCTACTTTCATTAATTTTGGGGCGTCTTATTCAATTTTATAGCATTGTAAAACAAATGGAAGTGTTTTTGAAATAGTATTGAGTAAAAGTTGACATATTCCAGTCTGTGAATTTCTGCTTTTCTAACTCAAAATTCTCATTGAAAATATAAAAATGATTCATAGTGATTTTTTACAAGGATATGTACCAAACAAATATTTTTTCTTCCTATTGTCTCTCTCCTTCCATCCTCTCTCTCTCCTTCCATCCTGTCTCTCTCCTTCCATCCTCTCTCTCTCCTTCCATCCTGTCTTACTCCTTCCATCCTCTCTCTCTCCTTCCATCCTGTCTCTCTCCTTCCATCCTGTCTCTCTCCTTCCATCCTGTCTCTCTCCTTCTGTCTCCTTCCATCCTGTCTCTCTCCTTCCATCCTGCCTCTCTCCTTCCATCCTGTCTCTCTCCTTCCATCCTGTCTCTC
>NW_023268151.1:0-5418 GCF_013103735.1 Etheostoma cragini
GCCAGGCAGTGTCCCACATTGTCCCTCAGAAACATACCACTTGTCCCCCCTTGGGCTTATTAGCAGGTGGTCACCCTAGTAGAGGACCATGTCTGCGTTCTGTGATAGACTAGTCACAGCGCCCCTCCTCCACACACACACAGATTTCCTCTGTTGCTGCATCCCGCTCTGCTCACTCACAAATGAAATACTCTTTCTCTCTCTCTCTCTCCCTCTCTCCCTCTCCCTCAGTCACTCAGGTTCGCATTTCCATTAACGTTCAGGGTTTCTCCAACTTCAGGTTTGTTTTTTACATTGGTTTGTAGTACTTACTTTATAACCAGTAGATTTCTGGTAACCGTGCGGTTTGTTCAGACATGGTGCTTGGTAGAATGCAACTTGCGTCTCTGCCGTCGGATATTTTAATTTATTTTTTAAACCTAATGCTGGCTTTAATTTATTCAATCTATTTGATCCATAGAACCCGCCCCCTCATTCTCTTTCTCCATCTTTTTTTCTCTCTCTTGCTCGGTCTCTCTCTTACACACACACACACACACACTCACAAATACCTGGTGGGTCTGTCCATTTACAAAGAAATGCATATATCTCATCATCTTCATTACTCAAACTCAATAGCCAACTAAAATGTAACTAAATCAAACTACTATTCTGACCACATCTGCTCCAACAAAGGAAACTCCAGGTCTCTCTTTTCAATAATCCATAATACTTTTAATCCCCCTGATTCCCTGCCTTCTCACATGAATTCAGTTGAGACTTGCAATTCATTGGTTGTCTTTTTTGATGAAAAAATCAACTCCTTTCACCAGCAATTGCGGTCCGAGAGATGTGAGCGGAACCAGTCAAGGGGGTGTGAAAGATGCCGAGAGAAGATAGTCTAATGAAGAGAATGGAGTGAGAAATGGTATCAAAGGCTGTACTTAGATCGAGGAGGATGAGGATAGAGATGAGTCGGCAATCAGCAGCTGTGAGGAGATCATTGGTGATTTTTATTACGGCAGTTTCAGGACTATGGGAGGGGCAAAAACCAGACTGGAAAGGTTCGTAAAGACTATTAAGTGTAAGAAAAGCATGGAGTTGAACAGAAACTATTTTTTCAAGAATTTTAGAAATAAAGGGAAGATTTGAGATAGGACGAAGATTATTATAGTTAGTTGGATCTGAGCCAGGTTTTTTCAGAATCAGGGAGACAGATGTTGTTTTGAAAAGTGAGGGAACAATACCAGAGGAGAGAGAGGAATGAATAATGGAAGTTATGAAGGAGAGGAGGGAAGTGAGACATATTGTAAAAAAGTTAAAAGTTATAAATAGAAAGTTATATTGAGTATGAAAACTCTTTTTTTTACTTCATGATTGCAACCGCATGTGTTGTATTCATTGTTGCAAAACTTGTTGTTTATATAGTTTGTTTGTTACCATGACAACACCACTGATCTGAAGCTCGAGGCTGATGCTGTCATGTAAATAGTTTTCTAATCAGCAATAATTATAACAATTTCTGATCAACCCATATCAATGGCATGCTTAAAATAACATGCAGGTTAAAGCCCCGCCCCTTTCAAGACAACCCGACCCACTTCCGGGTTAAATATGCCCACTTCCGGGTTAGGTCCCGCCCAGTTCGAGTACAGATACAGATACAGATAATTCATGTGGTAAACAGATACAGATAGAGAAACAGATAATGCTTTACTCGCTCATCCCTACCAGGTACGTTAGGATCAGAGCTGATGAGTAAAAGCAAAGGTAAGCAAAAGAAAGTACAAAAGGCTCGGACAAACAGCAAAGCCCACAACAAATAGTTTCTACTCATCGACATTCCCCTCCAAGGAGGTCTTTAGTAAAAGGCGAAAGACTTGTGCATTATAAAGAGAAACCAGAGTGAGTCTGTCTGCTCAAGAGTAGTCAAAAACCCTAGTCGACCCAGTCCAAACCCTCGTGCTAAGCCTCACTGGGTATCCAAACTAAAATGATAAGAGGCAACTGGGTAGACTCCTTACTGATGTTTATATCTGTACTCACTGCCCTTTTTTAAAACACCAGTCAATCACAAGTGTTAAATGTGAATAACCAATGTATGATTAATCGAGAAGCTCAAATAAAAGATAGTGGCAAAGTCTACCAAATGTTTAACTTTACAACCTGTAAGCTGTTGGAGCTTTGGTTGCCACAGGTTCCCAAACCATCCCTCAAAATGTCAATCAAAGATTTTCGAGCCCCTAGGGCTGAAAAGCAGAGCAGAGTGGCGCAGCGGAAGCGTGCTGTGAACATAACCAAGAGGTCAATGGATCAAAACCATTCTCTGCTATTTTGTGTGCTTTGTATCAGCAGTAAGTTCATTTCCAGTGTGTTGATGTTCAACAAAGTGTCTGTTGCTGCAAGTGTCTGATGTGAAATGTCTCCACCTGCTGAAGAGTTAATTTATGTTGCATGTTGAGATTATTTAATCCATAAAAATAGAAACTAACCTGCCGTTACACCCATAAAAACTGGAGCATAATGGTGTTTTTCCTCTGCTGATAACAGCTCGACTCGGCTCGCCTCGCCTCGCCTCTACTCGCCTCTACTCGACTCGACGCATTCCGCGTCCGTTTTCTATTGCAGATTGAGTAACGCCTCAGTGTGGCTGGTGCCCATAGCTACGCGTGATTATATAATTTTCTACGCGACTCACAACAGCACGTCAGCTAATTGTCACAGCCAGAAGAAATGTTTTTTTTCAAAAGAAGCTGAAGGAAGCAACAAAGTTTGGGAATTCCGACGGAGTTCAGACGTCAACATGACTATTGTTCGCCGACACAAAAGGGTAAGTTAAGTTTCCTGGTAACGTTAGCTAACATTTGCATGTGTTAGGGGCCCCGGTCGGTATTTACTATACGCTAGCGTTATATAAAGTACATGAACGTTAGGAACCATGATTACACACCAACATGTGTGCTGTGTACTGTTTGTGTTTCAGAGCATTCACCCTTTGCAAAATTGCCGCCGGAGACCGTCTGGCGGGCGATGTCCGACCGGTGAAATCTCTGGTTGTGACCAGCTGGGCTTCGTATAATCTTTATGAGAGTCATGGAGAGATTTATGACAACGACTGGGATGCATCTGGGCCAGCAGAGCCGGCGGGGGGACACTGCCACAGGGTGCAGAGGAAGAAGACCGGGATGTCCGGGAGGGTTTGATGCGCTACTTGAAAAGCTAAATAAAAACCTTTCTTTGATAACTTGTCTTGTTTTTTTAAAGTAACAGTGTGCAATATTGGAAACGACATAAAGCCCCTAATAGCCCTTAATATTGAACAGTTGAAAAGTGAGAATAGTGCAGAGAGTAGATAATCTGTCAGTGTCTGGCTAGATTTTTTCTTAAATGTCGCGTTTGTTCTGGTCCCGGGTGACTTTTTTTTGTAAGGCAAAAACCAAAAAAGTAGAGTTGAGGCAAGTCGAGTAGATACCAGGCAGTGGAAAACCGCCATTTGTGCTACTTGTTGGGGCAGTTGAACATGACAATGCTACAGACTAACTGAAGATGGATGTCATTGTAATCACATTCAGATTATCTGAAATGGAGACAGTAATGATTATTGGATTCATAAGTGCTTCTCTTTGGGGTTGTCTTGGTTGTTAGTTCATCATCAGACACTAACACATGCAGAGCAAGTACATTTCAGCAGTTATCCACCGCTGGCTAAATAAATAAAGGAATGGGAGTTTTGGAATAGATATTCACCACTAACTGGAACTTTTTATTGCTGAATGAGCTCTATCTGGAGGAAAAAGGAGTTGCCCCAAAGAAAGTTATTGGACTCTAATTGACCACTCATAGACTGTTAATGGCATACATTGGGATGATGGTTGTCTATTTATGAAGCCATTCATTACTTACAATAGAAAAGACCACTGAAACTTGATCAAAAAGAAGGACGAGTTAAGTGTAAATTTGCTGCATTCAGTATTTGAGATGGCAAATCTGTGTAAGGAACCACTTCCACTGCTTCTATATCACAACACTGAAGATGCCAGAAGAAACATTGGGACTATGGAGAAGATCGTGAGCAAAGAAGGTTGCTTTTGTAAGACTTTGACGTTAGAACATTTGACCCCGACGTGATTTGAACACGCAACCTTCTGATCTAGAGTCAGACGCGCTACCGTTACATCACTGTGTTGATGTGAATATGCAATAATAAAAAAAGTTTATGTGTATATGCAATAATATAAAAGATAGTTGATGTGTATATTTGTTGATCAGTAGACCTTGTGGCGCAATGGTAGCGCGTCTGACTCCAGATCAGAAGGTTGCATGTTCAAATCATGTCGGGGTCAAATGTTTAGGGGTTTGCATCACTCAGTCTGTTGGGATTTGGTTTGGAAACTGGATGGTTTGAGTCCCCATGTGGACCAAAGTCTCAATTGGAGGCTGGAGAAATGCCACTTCACCTCCTAGACCCTGCCAGTTGCTCTTAAGCAAGGCACTGTACGCCCCCAACTGCTCAGGGTTGAAATAACCCTCTTGTTGTCAGAAAACTTGTTTAATTTGTTATGAATCTATTTTGTAATAGTAGTAGATAAGTCTGCACCTTTGCGCGTGCACGTGAAAGAGGGGGGTCAATTTAGCCCACTCTAAGTACTCCTTTGCGCGTGCATGTGACGTGCATGCATGTGAAGAAGGGAGGGGTCAAATTCCCCCCGCTCTGAGTATACTATTGCGCGTTCATGTGATTCAACAGGAGTGAAGATGCGCAAGCAGATTGTCAAATCTAGGTGTAATTTATATAAAAGAAGAATAAGACGGTAAGTGAATGATGTTTTTAAAAGTTCCACTGCTAAGGCTCAGTGATTAAACAGCGATGCAGGTCGTGGGGGTGTGAGGGTGACAGCACCGCTTGCATGCGTGTGTGAATACCTAGCTAGTGTCCCAACAAGATGTTGAAATGAAGTCATGGTCTAATGTTGTGTGATTAAATTGCTATGCAGGTTGTGGGTGTGTGTGTGTTTTGTGTGTGTTCGCGTGTGTTGTAGAGTGGTGGGTGTGTGTAAAGCTCCGTTTTTAGCTAGCTAGCTAGCTAGCTAACTATGTAGCCTGCAGCAGTGTGGGTGTTCGTTGTTTAAACTTTAATGGGTTAAGGTTATGTGTTCAGGTTATTAGTCAGTGTTTTTCAGGGCATAATATGCATGTTTTCAGTCAGTCTATAACTGTAGGCTACTCAAGCTATGACACGCATTTTTGTGAAGCGTGATGACGGTGCTATATTGCGTTCATTAGGAAGCCAATGGGTAGGAGCTATAACAATACAATATGATATAAATTAAACTATAATAATATAAAAAATAATGTGATATGAATAATACTACTGATACTGGGTGTTCAGTTTATCGGCCAATTGTCTTTATAGCGTATTTATTTGTGTGTCTACGTGTT
>NW_023268152.1:0-1683 GCF_013103735.1 Etheostoma cragini
CATAGTATAGTACATCAAAAAGAGGTCATAGTATAGTACATCGAAAAAAGTCATAGTATAGTACATCAAAAAAAGTCATAGTATAGTATATCAAAAAGAGGTCATAGTATAGTATATCGAAAAAAGTTATAGTATAGTACATCAAAAAACAGTCTTAGTATAGTACATCAAAAACACTCATAGTATAGTACATCGAAAAAAGTCAAAAAAGTCATAGTATAGTACATCGAAAAAAGTCATAGGATAGTACATCGAAAAAAGTCATAGTATAGTACATCAAAAAGAGGTCATAGTATAGTACATTGAAAAAAATTCATAGTATAGTACATTGAAAAAAGTCATAGTATAGTACATCAAAAAAAAGTCATAGTATAGTACATTGAAAAAAGTCTGAAGAGTCATAGTATAGTACATCCAAACAAGTCATAGGATAGTACATCGAAAAAAAGTCATAGTGTAGTACATCGAAAAAAAGTCAAAAAAGTCATACTATAGTACATCGAAAAAAAGTCAAAAAAGTCATAGTATAGTACATTGAAAAAAGTCTGAAAAGTCATAGTATAGTACATCGATAAAAGTCATAGTATAGTACATCAAAAAGAGGTCATAGTATAGTACATTGAAAAAAGTCATAGGATAGTACAACGAAAAACAGTCATAATATAGTACATCAAAAAAGTCATAGTATAGTACATCGAAAAAAGTCAAAAAGTCATAGTATAGTACATCGAAAAAATTCATAGTATAGTACATCAAAAAGAGGTCATAGTATAGTACATCGAAAACAGTCATAGTATAGTACATCAAAAAAAGTCATAGTATAGTACATTGAAAAAAGTCAAAAAGTCATAGTATAGTACATCGAAAAGAGGTCATAGTATTGTACATCGAATAAAATCATAGTATAGTACATAAAAAAAAGTCATAGTACAGTACATGGAAAAAAGTCAAAAAGTCATAGTATAGTACATCGAAAAAATTCATAGTATAGTACATCAAAAAGAGGTCATAGTATAGTACATCGAAAAAAGTCATAGCATAGTACATCAAAAACTGTCATAGTATAGTACATCAAAAACAGTCATTGTATAGTACATTCAAAAAAGTGAAAAAAGTCATAGTTTAGTACATTGAAAGAAGTCATAGGATATTACATCGAAAAAAGTCATAGGATAGTACATTGAAAAAAATCATAGAGTACATACAAAACAGTCATAGTATAGTACATGGAAAACAGTCAAAAAAGTCATAGTATAGTACATCGAAAAAAGTCATAGGATAGTACATTGAAAAAAGTCATAGGATAGTACATTGAAAAAAATCATAGTAGAGTACATAAAAAAACAGTCATAGTATAGTACATTGAAAAAAGTCATAGTATAGTATATCAAAAAGAGGTCATAGTATAGTATATCGAAAAAAGTCATAGTATAGTACATCGAAAAACAGTCTTAGTATAGTACATCAAAAACAGTCATAGTATAGTAAATTGAAAAAAGTCAAAAAAGTCATAGTATAGTACATCGAAAAAAGTCATAGGATAGTACATCGAAAAAAGTCATAGGCAGCTTTATTTATTTATCATAGGATAGTACATTGAAAAAAATAGTACATTGAAAAAAATCATAGTAGAGTACATAAAAAAACAGTCATAGTATAGTACATGGAAAACAGTCAAAAAGG
>NW_023268153.1:0-2600 GCF_013103735.1 Etheostoma cragini
GTGTGTGTGTGTGTGTGTGTGTGTGTGTGTGTGTGTGTGTGTGTGTGTGTGTGTGTTACTGGAACACACCCTAACATCAGATGAAGTCTGTCCTGTTCCATTAGTTTCATCCTGATGAGCGTCGTGTTGTCGCCTCGCTGCATTTATTCACGCAGCTGATGTAATAACACATTACATTATTAATTAATCTATTAATTAATTAATTAACTAATTAATAGATTAAAGCTCTTCTCACACCTTCAGCTCTCTAACGTGATGATGTAATAGGAACGGACACCGATTCATGAATCAGTGCAAATCACACTGTGTGTGTCAGTGTTTCTGTGTGTGTGTGAGTGTGTGTCTGAGTGTGTGTGTGAGTGTGTGTCTGAGTGTGAGAGTGTGTGGGTGAGTGTATTTGTATGATGTTTACAAAACTAATACCAATTGTTAATTATAAAAAATAAATGTAGTGTATACAAAATAAAATAAAATAAATACTAATTATTAATAAATAAAAAATATAAAAAGTTTTTTTTGCATGTTTAAAAAAGATGTCAATTATAAAATATTAAATTAAAAATGTATTTAATGTCTGATTTGTATGTTGTTTAAAAAAACTAATACCAATTGTTAATTATAAAAAATAAATGTAAAGAATATAAAATTAAGAAAATACATTTTTTTTATAAACAAAAAATATATAAAGTTAAATTTTTTTTATTATTTAAAGAAAATGAAAAAAAAAAAATGTATTAAATGTCTCATATGCATGTTGTTTAAAAAATTAAAATAAATAAGTTGTGTTGACTCATAAACGCTTAAATTCGGCGCGTGGCGTTACGCAACGTGGCGCAGCCCCGGAGCCCGAGCGCGGAGTGCCCTGCTTACCCACAACCCGGCCCCGCTGCTCCAGGCGGCGGAGGTCCGGGAGGACGCCGGGCTCGGTGCCCTGCCCTCCGGGGGCGTGGAGCTGCGGCGGCGGCGGCTGCGGATACTCGGGCTTTGTCCTGCCGCTGTCCGCCCTACCGGCCACCGTAGACCCTCCGCCGTCCGCGGGGTTGGCGCTGGGGTTCCCGGTTCCGTTCCCTCGGCCCCCGGGCTTGTCCCGCGCCTGAAGCTGGAGCCGGAGCCGCCGGTTCTCCTGCTCCTTCACGGCCGTCTCCAGCAGCAGGGTGTTCAGGCTGGAGCCCACCGTCTTGCTGATTTCCTGGACCGCGAGTTGAACGACTTGCTCCAGCACGGACTCCAGTTGGCCCTGAAAAAACGAGATATACACGGCCCCGTTCATGTCTACGCCCCCTCCGGTAGGAGGGCTCTCTCATTCTTTATGTACCGGAGCACCCAGCTCAGCCCCCGTGCCCGGTGTCCCCGGGTTCCCCGACGGAAAACTGGGTAAAAACTCGTCCCGGGGTCGCTCGGTTGTTCCGGCGGGCGCTCGGCTCTGCTACTTCGGCTGCTGCTGCTGCTGCCGCGTGCACCGCCGCGCGTGTTCATCCCCGTTTCGCTGAGCGGCCGGAAAGAGCCGAGTAGAAGCGCAGCAGCTTTTTCCCGCCCACATGTCGCTTCGTGAACGCTCGCGCCCGTGCAGTTGCAGTCAGACAGCAGCTGCGCCATTTTGGCTTTCAGTAAACAACATCAGTCATTCCCAAACCGTGTTATTACTGCAAAATACCCCAAATTACACACTGTGGCTACGCAGTACTGGCATAACAGTACTTATACTTAACTACCGCCATTAAAAACATCAGGATATTAAAGTTAATGTTCCTTATATAGCGTTCAGGCTGCTAAAATTGTTAGTTTAGCGCAACCCTGGTGTTGTCCTCCCGGGTCAAAAATGGACAAATATTTGTCATTTTTGTCCCTTTTTCAGACTTTTATTTTAGTTTCCACTACTACCAGCTTACTAGTATAATACTTTTTGGAATTCATGGTCAATAACCCTCATTTATATAGAATTATACCTAATATTAGAGCTAAAAAAGCAGAACTTATGAATTATTTGGACTAATAGTTAAGATCAGAGGAATGAAAGAGCGTTGTATCTGTAGATTCATTGATAAATACATGAAGTTAATTAGTCTTTGAGATATTCTTTCAGACAGGGCTACATGTATGTGTATGTGTTGTCTTTAGGACAGTACTTATAGTATATACTCAAGTACTGTCCTAAAGTAGTGTATGCTTCAAATGTTGAGGCACTTGTACTTTACTTGAGTCTATCTTTCTTATACCACTTCTATACTTTCTATACACATTTTACTTAAGTAACATTTCCAATGGAGGACTCTTAGTATTACTGTGTGGTATTAGTACTTGTACTGCAGTAAAGGATCTGAGTACTTCTTCCACCGCCGCCCTGCAGAAACCTCTGAACACAACGAAGGAAAGAAGACAATACAATATCTGTAGGAGCCATCTTTAGGCCCCCCCCCCGCCCTACACACACGCAAACACGTATATACACAGGCCTATACACACACACACACACACACACACACACATATAAACACTGGCCTATACACACACGCACACAGACAGACGCTCTACAACGTCCCTGTTAGTGATGGTGTTACATAGTCTGTCCACCAGAGGACGCTCTACAGCGTCCCTGTTAG
>NW_023268154.1:0-1152 GCF_013103735.1 Etheostoma cragini
AAACCTTTAGGGAACGTTCCCACAACCAAAAACGAACGTTCCCAGAACGTTCTGGGAACCAGAAATTGTTAGCTGGGATGGTTTCGGCAGACCCTGACAGACACGGCGCTCCCGTCTCCCCACACTTGACAGCGGACTGAGAGCGGGCTCACACCGGTAGCATTAACGCTAGCCAACGTTAACGTTACGCCGTTTTGAGACGGGTAAATTAACTAGCTGGGCTCGCTTGTATTTTTTCGTATTTGTTCCATTTTGTCCTCCAGTTCCGGTGTTAACCGGATTTATGTTACCGGTGGAGACAGGTCACAAATCGAGCATTGGTGAGTGTGTCAATTTGTTAGACTACAGCTTAAAAAACAGGGACTGCTTCTTTATGGTGTGGCGGTGCAACGTGAATGCTGTCCTCATGCGACCCGGGCGCTAAGCTGGCTCCTTCTACTGTAGGCCACTGTACTTATCTTTAATGTTACTGCTTTAGCTAGTTACATATAGGTTAATGCAAAGAAGCCTTGTCACTGTCCTGTAACGTTAGCTCTCTGTGTGCCGTTTAAGAAATTCCATTGCAGTTTGACCTGCATAAGTGCCATGGCATGTGCTTCCATGTAGCGTATTTATATTTATGTACCTGGGTCAGGTAACGTCAGGACTCTAAAGTGCACGATTAGGGTTGGGACTGTTAACAAACCTGCCACTTCGGTAAAGTTAGATAGAAATTGGCAGACTCGCGGTTTAATAAATCGTAGGCGAAATGTTTTCATTACACAATAGGCAGCTCTACATTACCCGGTTTTCATCTGAAAGAACCGTCTATATATGTGAATAAATGAAGTGCATCCCTCTGAGCGTTCTGCTTGAAGTCGAGCTTCTGGGGACCGTCTATAAAGTTGCAAAACCGAAAATGGATACAAAGATAAATTTAAACTGGGTCACTGTTATTGAATGTAACGCTTCCAAATTTACTCAACACATCTAGGGTCTCCCTATCAATATACTACAATTGTTAATTATTGAAAAGAAGGTTCAGTCTATTTCTAATATATTTTATTGGGAAAGAATTATGAAGCTTCACTCTTATTCATAGACCGTATATATATTGATGGACAGAGCATCCGGTTCGGAAAAGTGCAACCACTGCGGAAGTAACTTAAACCT
>NW_023268155.1:0-1162 GCF_013103735.1 Etheostoma cragini
AAAAAATTCCCCATTTGTGCAATGACTACTCCCGAGTATTAGCAAAGGAAAGCTGCATTGGCCGGGAATCGGACCCGGATCTCCCGCATGGCAGACGAGAATTCTACCACTGAACCACCAATGCCTAATGTGATTTTAATTGCACGACTGAAAACAAATCATTCTGCGTGGCCATATTTTGTTTTCACAAGTGCCAGTAAAAACGTAATTTTATCCATCTTCCATCGAACACGGATAACAGACTCTTGGGCTGCCTAGTACACCAGCAACCAAAACAAAGCTAACATGCATGTATGAAATCTAGAAGTTAACTTCACTAGAAATGAGCTGTTTGCCTTCACAAAAACATTCCCCTTTTGTGCAATGACTACTCCCGAGTATTAGCAAAGTAAAGCTGCCTTGGCCGGGAATCGGACCTGGGTCTCCCGCGTGGCAGGCCAGAATTCTACCTCTGAACCACCAATACCTAATGTGTTTTAATTGCACCACTGAAAACAAATCAGTCTCCATGGCCACATTATGTTTTCACAAGTGCCAGTTAAAACGTAATTTTATCCATCTTCCATCAAACACTGATAACAGACTCTTGGGCTGCCTAGTGCACCAACAACCAAAATGAAGCTAACATGCATGAATGAAATCTAGAAGTTAACATCACTAGAAATGAGCTGTTTCCCTTCACAAAAAAATTCCCCATTTGTGCAATGACTACTCCCGAGTATTAGCAAAGGAAAGCTGCATTGGCCGGGAATCGGACCGGGGTCTCCCGCATGGCAGACAAGAATTCTACCACTGAACCACCAATGCCTAATGTGATTTTAAGTGCACGACTGAAAACAAATCAGTCTGCGTGTGCAACAGTGATATTTTGACTACATTGATGAATATACATGGGTTAAAAGAGATGAAAGTGAAGAGAAATGTGCAAGTTAAAATTAATAAGTTAAAATGCTGTAATTCATTGCACTGCTTGGTTAAAAATATGATTATTCTGGTTTAGATCTGTAATCCATTGCTTTTACCTTTTCACATACATTGGCTTTAAATGATAAATAGGATGAAAGGACGATTTGTGTTTAAAATGCTGTCTAATATACCTATAAAACGTTGGGAAAAATGCACTGAAAATACATGTGGAAGTATTTCATAGTTTCCTAAAGTT
>NW_023268156.1:0-309 GCF_013103735.1 Etheostoma cragini
TTTTTCTTCCAAAAAAAACTTGAAATGGGTCAATTTGACCCAAATACCGTACAAGGGTTAAAAGAGCCAAAAATGTTTTTTAGAAGAAGGAAGTTCTGACTATTGTTCTGTAGAGTCCATCGTGAACTGCCTGCTCACTGAAAGAATACCTTCTCCTCTTCCTGCACCGTCTAGCAGTAAAACCAAATCCTCCTTTTCTCTGTCGACGGGGATCACTGACTGACTGACTGACAGACTGACAGATAAATGGATGGATGGAGAGAAAATGTAATGGAGAACAAAAACAATGACGGAGGGAGGGTGGGGGGG
>NW_023268156.1:479-1366 GCF_013103735.1 Etheostoma cragini
GGGGGGGGGGGGAGAGATGTTCAGGCCAAACAACCTGTCACCAGCTATAACGAAGCGTAGCGTAACACAGCTGCCTTGTCTGAATGTCAGAGGGAGAAACTTCTCAGGCAGTTTCTAGGGAAGTGTGCAAGCAATCCAAATGATATTCTCCCCCTGATAGATGCTGCCTTAGGGGGCTCGGCCGCAGACGCTGAAGGAATACAGATGGTAGCCCCAGTCAGCTTTTAGAGGATGAGTCAGCTTCAGGGTGGTGGCCTTTAAGGCGGCATCACCTGAACACCTAAACCCACAAGACGCTCGCACGGAGCCGCAGGGATGAAAGCCACGTCTACACGGGCGTTTGAACGCTAATTGACAAGAGTGAAGGCGTGCATACTTTATTAATCCCACAGGGGGAAATTACAATTTTACGCTCTGTTGTTATTACACATTACACACAAGCCTGAACTACACACACACGCTCAGGTCCTGTACATGCACTCATAGAGAGACGTCACCCTAGGGGTGCTGCCCATTGAAAGGCGCCCCAAGCAGTTGGGGGCTCCAGGTACCACTACACCACCATACATTGGTCCGTATGTGGACTTGAAGCAGCGACCTTGCGGTCCCTAACCCAACTCCCTACAGACTGAGCTATACACTGACTCTCTGTCCTCTTTTCTTCATCCCCGTTGCTCCAGACATCCGCGGAATGCAGGGGTTCCTGGACCAGACGTCCCGGCAGGGCGTGGACGTGGCCTTGCAGCGGGTGGACACGAACATCAGTAAAGTCTTCACCAACCTGTTCACCACCATGAGGACGGAGGAGCTGAACCGCTACAGGGACACGCTACGCAGAGCCATCCTGCTGCTCAGCCCCCACAGAGCTCACACCTTCATCCAGCAGG
>NW_023268157.1:0-1181 GCF_013103735.1 Etheostoma cragini
CTGAAGGTAATGACACCATACTCACAATCGTGGACAGGTTCTCTAAATCTGTTCACTACGTTGCATTACCTAAATTACATACGGCCAGTGAAACGGCTGACCTCGTTGTCCAACATGTATTCCGTCTCCATGGAATACCTGTGGATATCGGGTCTGATCGAGGTCCACAGTTCATTTCCCGTGTTTGGAAGGCTTTCTGTTCCTCTCTAGGAGCGACTGTCAGCCTCACGTCTGGGTTCCATCCCCAATCCAACGGGCAAACTGAGAGAGCCAACCAAGACCTGGAGACCGCGCTCCGTTGTGTGGCCGCCCAGGAACCCATGGCTTGGGCGTCATTCCTGCCTTGGGTGGAATATTCCCACAACTCCCTGACTACCTCTGCCACCGGGCTCTCCCCCTTCGAGGTGGCTTTGGGCTATCAGCCCCCTTTATTTCCTGCCCAGGAGAAGGACCTGGCTGTCCCGTCGGTGCAGGGGCACCTGCGTTGCTGCAGACGGGTCTGGACCGCGGCTCGGGAGGCTCTGCTACAGACTACGTCTCGGACCAAGGCGACGGCTGACAGGCGCAGGGCTCCTGCTCCGCAGTACCAGCCGGGCCAGGAGGTCTGGTTGTCGTCTCGTAACGTGCCCCTGCGGACGGAGTCTAGGAAGCTCTCCCCTCGGTACCTGGGTCCGTTCCCGATCGAGTCCATCATCAACCCCTCGGCCGTCCGGTTGAAGCTGCCCGTTGCTATGAAGATCCACCCGACCTTCCACGTTTCTCAGATCAAGCCGGTGTCCTCCAGTTCCTTGTGTCCTCCTGCTGATCCTCCTCCACCGGTGAGACTGATCGATGATCATCCGGCCTACACCGTCCGCCAACTCCTTGACGCTCGGCGGCGTGGGAGGGGGCTGCAGTACTTGGTAGATTGGGAGGGCTACGGTCCCGAGGAACGGTCGTGGGTGCCTTGGCGGTTCATCTTGGACCCTCGGTTGGTGGCTGATTACCACCGTGCCCATCCGGATGGTCCTGGGCCGCCCGGCGGCGTCCATTGAGGGGGGGGGCCCTGTCATGGGTCCGCTGCTGTCTGTGTCTGTCTTCCCTTTCCCTTGTGTGTCTGTTTATACGTCTGTCGTCCACAAGAGGTCACCATAGAGGAATCTGGTCCGGAGGCGTGGCCACACTTTGCCATCCGCCTTCCA
>NW_023268158.1:0-1100 GCF_013103735.1 Etheostoma cragini
CACTATAATATATATTATTATACACTATAATATATATTATTATACATTATATAACCCTGCATCGGCTCCCGGTGCGTTTTAGAATAGATTTTAAGATTTTATTGTTTGTTTTTAAAGCTTTAAACGGTCTCGCCACAGAGTACCTGTCTGAGATTTTAACTGTGCGGGAACACAACCGGTCGTTGCGGTCTTCAACTCAGCTGGTTTTAGAGGTCCCAAGGTCCAGGTCTAGACGGTGGGGGGGTCAGGCTTTTGCAGTTGCTGCCCCGAGACTCTGGACCAAGTTTCCCCCCCCCCCGTGATATACGTACTGTTACAGATGTCACTCTTTTTAGGTCCAAACTCAAAACACATCTGTTCAGTCTGGCTTTTAATACGTAGCGGTGGTGGGACAGTTATCATTCTTTTGTTTCTTTGTAACCTTTTCTGATTTTACTCTTTCTGTCGTATGTTTTTACTCATCTCGTTAAGCACTTTGGACCCTGCTGGTTGTTGTAATGTGCTATATAAATACATTTTTGATTGATTGATTGATTGCACTGGGAACATGTATTGTTTGGATTCTCTCAACATGATAGAAAGCTTTATTCTGAGTATCACACAATAAATCTAATTATTATTTTAACCAAATTTTATTTGCATAAATCAAAGGTTTTGAAAAAGAAGCCAAGCTTTTTGGAGCTGGCTCTTAATGTTAAACAATGCGTTGCCTCCATTTCCTCCTGTAGGAACAAGAAAGCTGTCAGGTCACATGACCTCTGGAAGCTTTACACAGTATTCGTATGAAGTGGTTTGCGTATTTTTTTCCTTTGTTTTTCTTTGGTAACCCCCCGGCTCTTTTAGAACATAGACTTCTGAGATGTGCAGAAGATTTTCTTTCTACTGTATGTCCATATTGTTCAATAAAATTTGAATATAAAAAAAAAAAAAAAAAAGAAAGAAAAAAAACAGGAAGTCGTCAGGTTGGAGCTCGTCTCTACAGCCGGGCCACGGAGCAGCATGGGGAGCTGGTGGAGCGGGGGGGAAGACCCAGAACCAGACCCAGAACCAGCCCAGAGGGGTAAGAGACCTAGACCTCTATCACTGATCTATCAGCTGTC
>NW_023268159.1:0-1082 GCF_013103735.1 Etheostoma cragini
TAAATAATCACTACTTTTAGCGTGTGTATAGAGCAGCATATCTCCACCAGACTCCATGTAAATAATCACTACTTTTAGTGTGTGTATAGAGCAGCATATCTCCACCAGACACCGGGTTGAAAAATACGTGAAATTACCCTTTAAGTGCAGTACTTGAGGTACTTGAGTAGATGTACTGTAGTACAGCTGTTTATGAGTGTGTCTGCTGTGTTTTCGGCTGGGGGGGGGGGGCAGCCAGGGGTCGGCGATGCTGGCCGACGAGTTTGTTGAAGAGGTGGAGGAGGCGTCTCGGGTGCAGACGACACAGCTGTTCGCCATCGCCACGGCGACCCCAGGAGACGGAGGAGAAAACCTCAACGGTAACACACACGCATGCAAACACACTCTAACACATTTACACAAACACACAAACACACACACGCATGCACACACACTCAAACACATACATACATGCACACACAATATAACACATACACACACTAACACATGCTCACACTCTCTCTAACACACACACATTCACAGACACAAAGGCTCATAAACACACAGACACACTCTAACACACAGACATGCACACAGACACAGACATGCACACACACACACACACACCGACACACACACACACACACACATACACCAACACACACACCGACACCGACACACACACACACACAAAGTGATTCCGTGATTCCGTCTCCCGTCTTGGGATTTTCTGAAAAACAAAGCTGCAGAAATCTAGTTTTCTCTCAGAAAACTTCCAATTCGAGCTGCAAAGATGAAAGGCTTGGTTATCCTCTCATCTTAACATTAAGAAGGACATTTAGATGAATATGTCCTAACTGTCTCTGTGTGGTCTGTCCCCGATGCAGACGTCCTGACCACCCTGGAGCCGACCAGCTTCGTCTCTGAAGGTAAAAACTAACTCTGAACACACTGTAAAAAAACATGTCCTTTACTATCTGCTATCTGCCTGTCCCCTGAACATACTGTAAAATTAACCTGTCAATCTGTGTCCCCGTCCCCGTCCAGGCGTCTGTCTCCTGCCCCCGGCCGCCGGCGGCTGCCAGAACTACACCATCAGCTGG
>NW_023268160.1:0-3797 GCF_013103735.1 Etheostoma cragini
TGTCTCTCTCCCTGTCTGTCTGCCTGTCTCTCTCCCTGTCTGTCTGCCTGTCTCTCTCCCTGTCTGTCTGCCTGTCTCCCTCCCTGTCTGTCTGCCTGTCTCTCTCCCTGTCTGTCTGCCTGTCTGTCTGCCTGTCTGTCTGTCTCTCTCCCTGTCTGTCTGCCTGTCTCCCTCCCTGTCTGTCTGCCTGTCTCTCTCCCTCTCTGTCTGCCTGTCTCCTTGCCTGTCTGCCTGTCTCCTTGCCTGTCTGTCTGTCTGTCTGCCTGTCTGTCTGTCTGTCTGTCTGTCTGTCTGTCTCAGGGACACCAGTGAGGATGCAGACAGTCTGGGTGATGCCAGCAGTCAGCCTGACACCGTCTCCATCGCCTCCAGAACCTCACAGAACACAGCTGATAGTGACAAGGTAACACACACACACACCCACACACACCCAGAGACACACACACACACCCAGAGACACACACACACACACCCACACACACACACCCACACACACCCAGAGACACACACACACACTCCAGAGGGGTGTGACACACAGTCTCATGACCTCACCGCAGCTGCAGCTGTGTGTGTGTGTGTGTGTCTCTGTGTGTGTGTGTGTGTGTGTGTGTGTCAGAGGGAGTTTCCTCTCTTCAGTTGTTGATTCTTCTCTCCAACGTTCACTTGTTCTCTGCTCTCTTCTCGAGGTACGTTTGATTTGTTTTACCTGGTGTTAGGGTCAGCTGGGAGGGGTGGGGTCAGTGTGTGGGGGGGGTTAGTGGCTGTGACCTCTGACCCCGGCTGTTGGCGGCGTCCGGAGCGTAGGACCTGGAGCCACCAGGAGAACGTTAGACCAGAAATATTATTCACTTTGATTCATTTAAATAGGTTTTTAAATTCATTTAAAAATATATTTCTTTGTACTGTGTTTTAAAATAATTTTATTTATTTATTTGAATTATCCAATTCACAAATGTTTGGTTTATTTATATTAATCTTAAATATATTTCTGTGGGTTCTTCTATTTTTTAAATGTTTTTATTTGTTTAAATTAATCTAAAATATTCCTGCTGTTAAGAGTTGGTCTCTATTTTTTAAATAATAATAATAATAATAATAATAATAATAATAATAATATCTTATTTGTACGTTGACTCCCAGCCGTGTCGGGTTGGACGGGGAACTCCCCGTTAGTCCCTGCTGACTCTCACAGGGTGTGTTTGTTTACTACACCAGCTGGAGCACATGTGCTCAACACACACACACACACACACACAAAGAGACAGTTAGACACCATACTGTTTGGCTTACTGTCTAAACTCTCTGCCTGTCTCTCTCTCTCTCTCTCTCTCTCTCTGTCTCCCTGTCTCTCTCTCTCTCTCTCTCTGCCTGTCTCTCTCTCTCTCTCTCTGTCTCCCTGTCTCTCTCTCTCTCTCTCTCTGCCTGTCTCTCTCTCTCTCTCTCTCTCTCTCTGTCTCCCTGTCTCTCTCTCTCTCTCTCTCTGCCTGTCTCTCTCTCTCTCTCCCTGTCTCTCTGCCTGTCTCTCTGTCTCTGTCTCTCTCTCCCTGTCTCCCTGCCTGTCTCTCTCCCTGTCTCTCTGCCTGTCTCTCTGTCTCTCTCTGTCTCTCTCCCTGTCTCCCTGCCTGTCTCTCTGCCTGTCTCTCTGTCTCTGTCTCTCTCTCCCTGTCTCCCTGCCTGTCTCTCTCTCTCCAGCTGTCCGGGGGCTGTGAGTTAGTGGTGGTGTTGTTAGATTTCTCCCCCGGCGCTGCAGGGGAGCTCAGCGTCCGCTGTGGTCAGACCGTGGAGCTGGTGGAGCGCTCAGCCGATCGGCCCGGGTGGTGTCTGGCCAGAACCACGGATCAAACGCCCCCCCAGGTAAGGGGACCTAACCCCCTAACCCTAACCCACCAGCGTGAGTGTGTGCTAATGCGTGTGTGTGTGTGTGTGTGTGTGTGTGTTTCCTGCAGGAGGGGTTGGTGCCACTGAGCGCCCTCTGTCTGTCCCACTCGCATAGCGCCGCCGACATGGAGGGGCTGACCCCCCCCTGCACCACCCCCGGCAGCACGCCGGCTACATCCAGCGCCCCCGCCGCGTCCTCCGGCCCCCCCAACGCCAACGCAGACAGAGGTGAGTTATAACAGAGGCTAAGCCCCGCCCCTTTGGCTGCACGCCATTGGCTGCATCCCACGTCCGTCAACACTCGGGTAGTTCTGAGTCAAAATTTCAAAATAAAAGCTTTTATCAACTTATTGTTGTCTTTTCAACCCTTTTGTGCCTTTCCCGAGATGTTTTTGTCACTTTTTCAACGTTTTGTCGTCTTTTTCTGAGCATTTAGAAATATTTGTCACATATTTTTGTCAAATGTAAAAAAAGAAGTCAAAATCTAAAAAGAAGTTTTTTTGAAGTGACAAAAATGTTTGGGCAGAGTTAGCAACTCCATCAGCACTTCCTGTTTAAACAGAGCAAGGTTTAGCGCCCCCCCGCTGCCATGTCCCACATCCTGTCTCCCTCTCTCTGTGCACACTAAATATTTAACTCCCTGTTTCTAAAGTTGTAAAAACACGAAAGTCCTCGGTGCTCGCTCTGCACCTCAGCATCAATAATTAACCCGCTCTTAAAGGGACAGTACGCACTATCACAGCCTCACTCTTAAAGGGACAGTACGCACTATCACAGCCTCACTCTTAAAGGGACAGTACGCACTATCACAGCCTCACTCTGGGACTGGGTGTACAGGGAGTTTATTTTGAAAAGTTACCAGGATGTTATGGCACTTCCTGCCCCACGGCTCCGTCAAACATCAACCTGGTGTGTGTGTGTGTGTGTGTGTGTGTGTGTGTGTGTCTGTCATTGTCTGTTGGTGTTTCTGTCAACAGAACATGACCGGGAAAGAATGCAATGTCCTGATCTGGTTTTACAAGATTTCTTAGACACACACACACACACACACACACACACACACACACACAGTCCAGAGGTGAGACAGTTTCAGGGTAAAACATTGACCTGGAGGTTCAGACTCAACAGGAATCCCCAGCTAAACATCCTGATGCAGAGGGGGAGTGTGTGTGTCTGTGTGTCTGTGTGTGTGTGCGTGTGTGAGCTGGTGTGAGTCTCTTATTTCATAAAAACTAAATCATTTAATTTCAAATTAAATAATATTCCCTTTAGTTCATTTGTTTTTTATAAACGATATAAATATATATTTTAACATTTTTATTTTACTTTATATTATCGTATTATTTACAATTTTACTATTTATTAACATTATAATAAATGATCATCATTAGTTTTTAAAGGATTTAAACTTTATATTATAATGTATTTTATCATGCTCACTGAAACCACTGGTCCAGACTAGCCCCGCCCCCGATTCGTTAGGCCACGCCCCTGACACTTTAAGCCACGCCCCGTCCCCCTGACTGCCGTTCATTCAGCCCTGTAGAGTGAGAGAGAGACAACGTCCTCTCTGTCTCTCGCTTTATTTCCTTTTTTACCGTATTTTTGAATGGATTGATAACTGAGCATGTGGCGGCGCGGCAGAGGTGCATGCTGGGATTGTTCTGCTGTCTGGGGATGGATTGTTGGAGAGGGAGAGGACGAGCGAGGTAACAGGACAGCTGGTTAATGAGTGACAGATCTGTCTGTCCGTCTGCCTGTCTCTCTCAGTTTCTCTCTGTCTCTCTTTCTCTTTCTGAGTTTCTATCATCACAGTAATCTATATTTAAATACCACAGAGGACAAATGGGTGTGATTTGTTCAACAGGACACGCAGGTTTTCCTTCTCTCAGTAGGACCATTAACCATTAACCACCCCC
>NW_023268160.1:3839-4135 GCF_013103735.1 Etheostoma cragini
ACACACACACACACACACACACACACACACACACACACACACACCTACCTCTGCAGGAGGTCAATACAGTCTGTCACATGTCTCGCTCTCAGGGCAGCGGAGGAGGAAGTACTCTGAGTAGGGTTGGGTGTCCTGAACCGTATTTAGAAAAGAAAAGATAAAAGAGCTCAAAAAGATGTCTGCGACATAAAAAAATAGCTTCATAAAATGTGATTATGTACATGGAGTCTGGTGGAGATATGCTGCTCTATACACACTAAAAGTAGAGATTATTTACATGGAGTCTGGTGGAGATA
>NW_023268161.1:0-1399 GCF_013103735.1 Etheostoma cragini
CTAAAGCAGCTGGTCCTTGACCTGAGAGGTAGACTAAAGCAGCTGGTCCTGGACCTGAGAGGTAGACTAAAGCAGCTGGTCCTGGACCTGAGAGGTCCTGGTCCTGGAGGTAAACTAAAGCCGCCAGACAACAGAAGAAGTTGTTCAGATCTTTTATTGACAGTCGGACGTTTTAATCGTTAATATTAATAATAATTTCTCCTCTTGTTATAATATCGTGATCATCTTCAGCTTCTTCCTCTTTATATTCACACTTCTCATTAAAGAAAATCAGATTCTTGGCTGCAAAACGTTGGAATAAGTTCCTAAAATGAATCCAAACGGAGGACAACAAGATAATAACAAGATAAGAACATAATAACAACATAATAATAAGATAATAACAAGATAATAACACGATGATAACATAATAACACGATGATAACATAATAACAACATAATAACAAGATAACAACATAATAACAACATAATAATAAGATAATAACAAGATAACAAGATAACAACATAATAACAACATAATAATAAGATAATAACATAATAATAACATAATAACAAGATAACAACATAATAACAACATAATAATAAGATAATAACAACATAATAACAACATAATAACAAGATAACAACATAATAACATAATAACAAGATAACAACATAATAACAAGATAACAACATAATAACAAGATAACAACATAATAACAACATAATAATAAGATAATAACAAGATAATAACAACATAATAACATAATAACAACATAATAACATAATAACAAGATAACAACATAATAACAAGATAACAACATAATAACAAGATAACAACATAATAACAACATAATAATAAGATAATAACAAGATAATAACAAGATAACAACATAATAACAACATAATAATAAGATAATAACAAGATAATAACATAATAACAACATCATAATAAGATAATAACAAGATAATAACAAGATAATAACATAATAACAACATCATAATAAGATTACAAGATAATAACAAGATAATAACATAATAACAAGACAATAACATAATAACAGGATAATACTCTATGAGCACATGAAGATGATTTGTTGTGACATCACTCTGTGACATCACCGGTGTCCCTGTCAGCCAATCAGAAGTCTTCGTGCTCGGCGCGCTCTTTGGAGGAAACCCACCTGCTGACGATCACTTCCTGTTACAGAGATATGACTATTACACATGGAATCATTATTATTATTATTATTATTATTATTATTATTAGATTCTCACCTGAACCTGGAGTCTGCTCAGACAGGCAGGGGAGTCCAGCTCGGCTTCTGATTGGTCAGCTGGAAAGATGATGTAACACAACATCAGCTCCTGTCGCACAGAAGAAGAAGAAGAAGAAGAAGAAGAAGAAGAAGAAGAAGAA
>NW_023268163.1:0-1595 GCF_013103735.1 Etheostoma cragini
GTGTGTATAGTCTGTGTGTGTGTGTGTGTCTGTGTGTGTGTGTGTGTCTGCGTGTGTGTGTGTGTGTGTGTGTATAGTCTGTGTGTGTGTGTGCATAGTCTGTGTGTGTGTGTGTCTGTGTGTGTGTATGTATAGTCTGTGTGTGTGTGTGTGTGTCTGTCTCAGGCTGCTGTCACCATGGAAACAGTCTCCCACCATCAAACAGAAACCAGAGTCTGAATCACAGCTCCTGTTCCTGCTGTTAATACAGATTAAATAGTTTATTTATATTTTATTTATATCATATAAATATGTCAGAATGAAGCGATGCCCTGTTGGTTATTAACATTAATATTAATTAAAAAAATATATAGAATATATATACATGTTTATATATTATTAACATAATCGAAGGACAACAGTTGGTCTTGTTATTACTGTGTGTGTCGGTCTATAAGCGTTATAACGCCCGTTATAACGCTGCGAAGAACCGGATCCACCGGCCGCGGTCATCCAGACGCGAACAACACACATGTAACATATAACATACAACATATGACATATAACACATAACATGTTACATGTTACATGTTTTAAATCGCACATTAAGTTTAAATCAACACATAACGGTTGACGTTAACGTCCTCCTACGTCATTCCACCTTCTCCGATTAACGGCTGTCAATCAAGCCCGCTCGCGGACAGCTAGAGGAAGATGCTGACGGTAGAACCGGAGAAAGAACCGTGTACCTTCTCTAGAGAATCTGGTTCGGTTCCGGCGGTCCGGGGTTGGGGTCCAGCCGGGTTCTGGTGCCGGTTTCTGGTGCCGGTTTCTGTGCGCGTGTACGTGCGTTTGCTCGGCCTGTGTTCGGATGACAGCCGGAGCTCACTCTCCATCCCAGACAACAGCAGCCATCTTGATGAGAACAACAACCTACAGACACCGCCCGCCGCTGCGTCAAGCGCGCCAAAATGACACCGAGCACTTCCGCTCGCTGCTGTCAAAATAAAAGCACACGCTCTGAAAATAGACCGTAATCTTCAGGACTGTTTCCATTGTAGATTATCACCGACGGCATGGAAACTATGAATGAACACATGTGGAATTTAAACTTAACATAAACGTTAAAATAACTGAAAACAGGTCTTATATTCTAGTTTCTTTAAAGTACCCCCCCCCCCCTCCCCTTGGTGTTCTCTCAATGAGCTTCATGAGGTAGTCCCTGAAATGGTTCCCCCCCCCCCCCCAGGTGGGCCTTGTCAGGGTTCATTAGTGGAGTTTCTTCCTTATTAATGGAGTTGGACCATCAGAAGTCAGGTTGATACACAGCCGACAGCCTATTGGACGACTGGTAGAATTCATATTATGGCAAGAACCAATCAGCTAAGAGAAGAGAAACGAGGTCATCGTTACTTAAAGAAATGAAGGGCAGTCGGTCCGGAAAACTGGGAAAACTCTGAATGTGTCCCCAAGTGCAGTCGCAAAAAACATCAAGGGCTACAACAAAACTGGCTCATGAGGACCATGTGGCTACCACAGCATCCTGAACCAGCACGGCTACCACAGCATCCTGAACCAGCATGGCTACCACTGCATCCTGAACCAGCACGGCTACC
>NW_023268164.1:0-2307 GCF_013103735.1 Etheostoma cragini
ACAGGGGTACCGTGTGGAGGTGTTACCGTAGGACAGGGGTACCGTGTGGAGGTGGTACCGTATGACAGGGGTACCGTGTGGAGGTGTTACCATAGGACAGGGGTACCGTGTGGAGGTGTTACCGTAGGACAGGGGTACCGTGTGGAGGTGGTACCATAGGACAGGGGTACCGTGTAGAGGTGTTACCATAGGACAGGGGTACCGTGCGGCAGTTGTACCATGCGACGGCGGTACCGGTACCGTACCTGTGTTGATGGACGGCCTTCAGCAGCGAGGAGACGTGTTGTTGACACTCTTTTATTGAGAGAAGAATTTCACTTTCAACGTTGTGCCAGCAGCCCTGAAAACAACAGCTGTTACTCCCCGAGGCACCCACAGGACAACACTTCATTACATAATTAATCATTCATAACAATAAATTAATAGATAATAATTAATAATATTTTTGTGAAGGTTTACGAACAGCGAAGTGTTGTTCCAGCTGGGTTTTGAATGTGTTGAAGGCCGCTGTGATGCCAGACGTCAGCTCCGCCCCCGGCTCCGCCCCCGGCTCCTCCACAGGCCCCTCCCTCTCCACCGACCCCCCCGCCTCCTCACCAACAAGTTTGTCCCCTTCCCCTGGTGGCTCCACCCCCTCCAGCGAGGCTGCTTTGAGAGAAACAGAATGATCAGTGGCCCCTAGTGGAGACTGGACGTAACTGCACTAATAAGAAATAACAGGAAGTCCCGCCCCTTCCTGTGGACTGGGACCTGTTAGGAAAACGTGTTTACGTCTGTGTGTGTGTGTGTGTGAGAGTCTGTGTGTGTGTGTGTGTGTGAGTCTGTGTGTGTGTGTGTGTGTGTGTGTGTAAGTCTGTGTGTGTGTGTGTGAGTCTGTGTGTGTGTGTGAGTCTGTGTGTGTGTGAGTCTGTGTGCATGTCCTTAGAGAATGTAATGCTAAGCTAGCTAGGTGTGTAGCTGAAGAATAAGAGAGAAACTACCTGTGAGAGGTGAGTTAGGCCCCTCCCCCTCCGAAGGAGGCTCGGCCCTCTTCTTTTGAAACGACAGGTCTGACAGGTACCCTTCACACAGGGAGAAACAACGCCATTCCTGATTGGCCAACAACTTCTCAGAGAGGGCAACAGACCGATGACCTCATTTATGATACGAGTTGCTATGGTTACACTATGCAGGTTTGTTTCTCTGTCGCCGTAGCAACGGAGTTATGAAGATTTAACTGATAAAAAGGGAGGAAACAAAAAATCCTCCCAAACTGGGAAGTGTGTCGCCCCCCCCAAAACAAGTTGCGACATCTGGGCGACCAATAGCTACGCCCGTCTCGGGTCCGTTTGTTTGAGTAGAGAGACAAATGAGAACCATAAAGAATGAACCTGAGTCTGGAGCAGCTCTCTTCCTGTTACAGCTGACAACTTCCTGGAAAACAAACAGGAACAGATGTTGGACAGGAAGCAGATGATGGACAGACAGGAAGCAGATGATGGACAGACAGGAAGCAGATGAAATAAATTTACCTTTCTCAAAGGAGACATGTTTCCTCCCAACTCCTCTGTCTGGTCCTGAGAAGTCTCTAGCCCCGCCCCCACAGGAGCCCCTGAAACATAGACAGGTTCAACCCAGACCTTCTCTAGCCCCGCCCCCACAGGAGCCCCTGAAACATAGACAGGTTCAACCCAGACCGTCTCTAGCCCCGCCCCCACAGGAGCCCCTGAAACATAAGGCTCGTTTGAGATGATCCAGATCTGCGCAGAACCGATCACCGGCGATCGGCGCCCGTTGCATGCCGGTTAGATTTCTGTCCGACTTGATCCCGACTTGCTCTGACGTCATGCACACGTGGGCAACGGTAATCTCACGAGAGCAAGGCGGCCGCAGTTCTGAGACCAGGGGCGCAGTTGCTTTTCACCGACTGCAAGACCCAGGCGGACCCAGAGCATGCTGGGAAACGCCGGCTTCTCAGCTGATTTAACACCTGATTGGTTTAAACCACGATGACGTTTAATATAAACTTTTTATAGTTTTTGAATCGGAGGGATTTTAATTGCTATTTGTCTGATTTAAAGACTTATTCTGTACAGAACACGTGTTGTGTGGCTGATAGTGACGTTTAGAAGTCAGAGAAACTAAATCTGATCAGATCACGGATCATCTACAGTGTGTTGTTAATTAAAATCAGCAACAGATCTCATGTAGAGCGCTTTGACAGCTACTCTGTTATAATTAAAACAACTGGAGACTGTGTACAAGCTGATATGTGGGTCTGGTTATATTTTATTAAATCGGGATCGCACCACAGTGTTTATGTCACTT
>NW_023268165.1:0-1370 GCF_013103735.1 Etheostoma cragini
CCTCATGTTGTCCCCATGCTGTCCTCATGTTGTCTTCATGCTGTCCTCATGTTGTCTTCATGCTGTCCTCATGTTGTCTTCATGCTGTCCTCATGTTGTCCTCATGTTATCTTCATGTTGTCTTCATGTCGCCCTCATGTTGTCCTCATGCTGTCCTCATGTTGTCTTCATGCTGTCCTCATGTTGTCTTCATGCTGTCCTCATTTCGCCCTCATGTTGTCCTCATGTTGTCCTCATGCTGTCCTCCCGTCGCCCTCATGTCGCCCTCATGTTGTCCTCATGTTGTCTTCATGTTGTCTTCATGTTGTCTTCATGCTGTCCTCATGCTGTCTTCATGCTGTCTTCATGTTGTCTTCATGTTGTCTTCATGTCGCCTTCATGCTGTCCTCATGCTGTCTTCATGCTGTCTTCATGTTGTCTTCATGCTGTCCTCATGTCGCCCTCATGCTGTCCTCATGTTGTCCTCATGTCGCCCTCATGCTGTCCTCATGTTGTCCTCATGTTGTCTTCATGTTGTCTTCATGCTGTCTTCATGTTGTCCTCATGTCGCCCTCATGCTGTCCTCATGTTGTCCTCATGCTGTCCTCATGTTGTCCTCATGTTGTCTTCATGCTGTCAGCTGAGCTCCCCGGGCGCCCAGCACTAGCATTGGTCTGTGTGATGTTAGAATATGATAATAAAGACAGATTGTGTTTCTCACCCAGAACCAGGTTTCCCAGGGACACGATGTTGTCCTGGTCCGGTCTCTGCAGGTCTTGATCCTCCGGCTGCTGTTTCTCTCCACTCCAAACCTGAGACCAAAAACAGTTACAGTCCAAAAATCGTTGAAAAAGTGTCAAAAATTGTCTCAAAAGCAAAGAAAAAAGCAGAAGAAAACGTTGAAAGAAGGTCATTTGACCCGGAAGGAGGTTCAACGCCAAGAGGACGGTTAATAACAAAGATCATATTCATATTTGGAGTGTACCTCCTCTGCTCGTCTCTGGCTGGAGGAGCTCCACTCCTCCCAGGACGGAGGAGCCTTCCTCTCCTCCTCCTCTGCCTCCATCTCATCCTCCTCTTCTTCATCATCCTCCTCCTCTTCTTCTTCATCCACGGCCATCTCTGTGCCCTCCTCGGCCGGCCGGAGGTCAGAGGTCAGAGAGGAGGAGGTGTAGCGAGGCAAGCCTCCGTCCAGGATCAGCTCCGGCTCCTCCTCTTCCTCCTCCTCCTCCTCCTCTTCCTCCTCTTCCTCCTCCTTCTCCTCTCTATGACGAAGGTCCTGAAATACAAACACAACAACAACGGGTATATTAGACAATATGGGTGTACTATTAGACAATATGGGTGTACTATTGGACAATATGGGTGTACTATTGGACAATATGGGTGTA
>NW_023268166.1:0-1078 GCF_013103735.1 Etheostoma cragini
GACTCCATGTAAATAATCACTACTTTTAGCGTGTATAGAGCAGCATATCTCCACATGTAAATGGGTGAATTAAGAGTGTAATCCAACAACCTTTCACAGTTAAAACTGGACCAATTTGAAAGACTGTTGTTGGAAAATAGGGCCCAGCTTGAAAAATGCCACTACCCTTTAACTTCTAGAGAGGAAATAGTTGAATGAAGCGGGAGAGGTGAAGAGGAAGTTTGGGGGAATACCAGTTACGTCCTGACAGACAGACACACAGATGGAGGGAGACAGAAATGGGAGAGAGGGAACGAGGGATGATTGAGGAGGAGAAGCCAGAGAATCCAGTCTGCAGAAATAAACTGAACTGACCAATCACACGTAGTACACTGGTGCTACACTAACCTATACTCTCTCTAACATCCTCTCTCTCTTTGTGTGCTGCTTTAATAGGATATTGATCGACAGAGAGAGATTCGATTGGCCTGCCGGTGAATTGTGTAATGGCTGCACAACACCAAGGTCACCCGCTGTGTGTGCGACAGTGTTAGTGTGTGTGTGTGTGTGTGTGTGTATGTGTGTGTGTGTGAGAGTATTTTCAATACTCCCCACCCCCGTCAACCACTTCTCATCTTCTGTTAAGCTACAGGCTTCCGTCGCCCCTGCAGACCCTTCTCTGTATGTGTGTTCTCATTCACTTTTCTAAACTCTCTCCTGCAGACACGCTAACACAAACATGTGTAGCATCAGCTAGCGTCCACTAAAAGTTGTGTTGTTGCTGCTGACGGACTCAGATTATTATTATAAGTGTGTGACAACATTATGGGATGGATCCCTACAGAGATAGTCCTTTTAGTTAAAGAGTAAGATCCTTTTAGTTTAACGTGAAAAAGCCCCGACATCACCATCACCAAACCCACCAGACTCCATGTAAATAATCACTACTTTTATCATTGTAAAACACACTTCATTCAAAGTGGACAGAAACTAATTAAAACTACCAAAAGCCGTCTTGGTTCATGTAGAGATATGCTGCTCTATACACGCTAAAAGTAGTGATTATTTACATGGAGTCTGGTGGAGATATGCTGCTCTA
>NW_023268166.1:1349-1709 GCF_013103735.1 Etheostoma cragini
AGATATGCTGCTCTATACACGCTAAAAGTAGTGATTATTTACATGGAGTCTGGTGGGTTTGGTGATGGGGATTTCGGGTCTGTTTCTGCACAAACAATGGACTCCCCTGCACTCTAATCTATAAGTGATTCTTCCAGAGCTGAATCGCTGCATATCTGCTGACCAACACAATACACACACACACACACACACACACACACACACACAGAAGAAAGGGTGTGTGAATGCATTTGTGTCTTGTTGAATGTGTGTGTGTGTGTGTTGCACCAACATTTAACCAGCTCGGTAGCCACAGAAAGATTTATTTCTCTCTATCTTACTCACATTAGAAATATTAAAGTGGACTAAAGAGACTTCAGA
>NW_023268167.1:0-2590 GCF_013103735.1 Etheostoma cragini
ATGCTAACTTGTGTATTGGGTCAGTACTTTGGCCCAAACATGACGTTACACAAGAACACAAGAACACAAGGACACAAGGACACAAGGACACAAGAACACAAGAACACAAGGACACAAGGACACAAGAACACAAGAACACAAGGACACAAGTCCATAGAAGAACACAGATTGAGAAACGCCCCAGGTTTTGTCTTGAGAGGGTTACTGCGCTAATTTTGGTTTCTGAACGCCCAATGAATGCTCTAACTGCGTAACCATGGTAACCAGTACCTGTTGTGTCCCCCCCCCCCCTCCCCCTCCCCCCCGTGGACCCGTCTAAACTCTGGGCTATGGTCTGACCCCAGTGTAACCATGGTAACCAGTACCTGTCGCCCCCCAGGTGGACCCGTGTGCCTCCAGTTTGAACTCCGGTGATGTCTTCCTGCTGGTCTCATCCGCTGGGTCCTGGAGGTGGAGGGGGGGGCACAGCAGCCCGGCTGAAGCTCGGGGAGCAGAACACCTGGCTGCAGTCCTGCAGGTAACCCCCCCCACACTGGAGGAGGGGATGGAGGAAGGTAAGGGGGGGGGCGTCCACGATGAACGATGAACTCAATGAGAAGCCGGTTTGGAAGTCACGGTGAGTTTCTGTGTGGTTACAGATGCATTCTGGGATGCGTTGGGGGGGAAGAAGGACTACTGTCGGTCCCCCCGTCTGCAGAACAAGATGGACGCCCATCCTCCTCGTCTGTTCGCCTGCTCCAACAAGACCGGAAACTTCCTGGTTCGTCTCTCTGTCTGTCTCTCTGTCTGTCTGTCTGTCTCTATGTCTCTCTCTGTCTCTATGTCTCTCTGTCTGTCTGTCTGTCTCTCTGTCTCTCTGTCTCTATGTCTCTCTGTCTGTCTGTCTGCCTCTATGTCTCTCTCTGTCTCTATGTCTCTCTGTCTGTCTGTCTGTCTCTATGTCTCTCTCTGTCTGTCTGCCTCTATGTCTCTCTCTGTCTCTATGTCTCTCTGTCTGCCTCTCTGTCTCTGTCTCTCTCTGTCTGTCTCTATGTCTCTCTCTCTGTCTGTGTCTGTCTGTCTCTCTGTCTGTCTGTCTGTCTCTCTGCCTCTATGTCTCTCTCTGTCTCTCTCTCTATGTCTGTCTCTCTGTCTCTCTGCCTGTCTGTCTGTCTGTCTCTCTGTCTCTCTGTCTGTCCGTCTGTCCTACATCTCGACTATTCAGTGTTCAGAGGAACCTTTTTGACAAAGAAGATGAATCCGACGGCCTTTATAATGATGATGATGATGATGATGATGATAATAATAATCTCGTCTGTGTTCAGATGGAGGAAGTTCCAGGGGAGCTGACGCAGGACGACCTCGCACCTGATGATGTCATGATCCTCGACACCTGGGACCAGGTGAGTCCCGAGCCATCAAAATGGTTCCACGTCCTCACTTCCTGTGTCCTCACTTCCTGTGTCCTCACTTCCTGTGTCCTCACCTCCTGTGTCCTCCTGCAGGTGTTCGTTTGGATCGGAAACGAGGCTCAAGAGGAGGAGAAGGTGGAAGCTGCGGCGTCAGGTGAGGCAGACAGGAAGTCGGGCTGGCAGACAGGAAGTTAGGCTGGCAGACAGGAAGTTGAGTTAACTTGGCAGATGGGTCAAAAGCATCAAACTTTGAGGAATGAGACATATTTAAAAGACGTACAGTATTTTGACGTATTTGACTTTCGGGGCTGTAGTACTCATTCCCCCAGACAGGAAGTGGTGCATTAAACTATAAATAGACGCTGCAGTTGACTTCCTTGTTTACATTGTGGAAGCTTTCTGATTAGATGGCTTCAGTCTTTAGTAGCGTTGTAGTTCCTGAGAAGGACTACAAACGGCTAACGGCTAACAGCTAACTGTGTGTGCAGCTGTCAGGTACTTGGCGAGCGACCCGGCCCACAGAGACCCTCGCACCCCCACCGTGACCGTCAAACAGGGATTTGAACCGCCGACCTTCACCGGCTGGTTCCTGGGCTGGAACCACCAGGGCCTGTGACATCACTTCCTGTTTACACTCAGTCTCACTGCTTAGCTCTGAGGAATTAAACGTGTCTGTCTGCTCCCTTTGTGTTCATTCATTCTCAAACTAACGTCTGAAGTACGGAAGCCCAGAGAGGCCAACACGTCGAGCTAGGCTAACAGTTTCCTCTGATTCCAGTCTTTATGCTAAGCTACAGCTAACATGACTGTGGGTAAGCCCTGATACTTTTGGCTGCTGCTCCACCGACGTGTTGCCCTCAACTCGTGAACTGATCGTCATGACAACACACAGTGATTGGTATCTAATAATAATAATAATAATAATAATAATAATAATAATAATAAAGCTGTAAGAAACGAATAAAGAATATATTCAAACTGTCTCTTTAAAACAAGGTTGACTGTCAAAGATTAGTTCTGAGGAGGGAGGATTTATAGGTCTGACCCCCCCCCCCCCAAAAAAACAACAACACAAACAACACAATGGCTGCTTCTGGTTCTGATGTCCCTGAGACATCTGGTGCTGATTAGACCACGATATGTCCCCCAGAGCGTTCCCCGGCCCGGGGTTCGTGCAGTGTCTCCGGGGGGGGGGGGAA
>NW_023268168.1:0-1923 GCF_013103735.1 Etheostoma cragini
GCGTTATCCCTAGTTACAAGCTAACTAGCTAGCTGGTAACCAGCCTTTTTTGTTGATTTGGTCACTCTTTCAACCCCGTTATTACCATTTATTCGACGGTAATTAAACAGAGAACAGTCTATAATGCAGTAACGTTATGTGCTTTTTAAATTCCTTTAAAGTAATTAATATTGTGTGGTCACATGTTCCAAAAGGACAAAGGTCACCATTTTGTCCTATAGACCTTTTCACAGATGTAAACAAACCTTTTATGAATGGACCCAGGTGGATTTCCTGTTGCAGTGAATGTGAATGGCAATAACTGACAGGAAGTTTACAAGGGGGCCGGCCTGTTGCCTAGCAATGGAATTTCATTGACAAGGTCTATGGCCGTCTAACCAAAAGTTAAAGAAGTTAAATTTCATTGTTATAAGTTACCGAGCAATGATGACATGGTTAACAGTGTTGCTAATGAGTGATGGATATTCTGTTAGAACTGCTTGAGTAAAAAACCTGAATACTTTTCACGGGTCAACGTTAAGGTTTTTCACGTCGGACAAGTGGAAAAATAAACTCCATCCTTCCCAAAGTCCATTTTTACCGGCCCCTGTACACGAAAGATAGATAGATAGATAGATAGATAGATAGATAGATATTTATTAAGACCAAAAAAATGGGAAATTATAGTTTTATAGCAGCAAACATACATCAGTAACACAGCACAGAATATAAATATAAATGAAATACTAGCATACAATATACATGAAATAAAAAAATAGGAGTAAAAATATAAGAACAAATATTTGAATGATTGAGAGAATGAATGTGGAGAGAAAAAACTGTGAAAAACATCAAAAAGCATCAAAAAAAACCTTTGGAAAAATATATCCCAAAAATCTTCAGAAATGTCCAAAAAAAAATGTCAACGAGTCAGAAATGTAAAGAAAAATACCGACAAACTCAAAAACCTTGAAAGCAAAACAAAATGTCATGTCAAGTACATTAAAATCATAGAGAGCCGAAGTCCCGCCCTCCTACTTCCTGTCCATGGGACCTATCTTTCTAAAAAAAAAAAAGAATGAGAGTCAATGGAGAGAGAATAATTATTGTTTTCGTCCGGTTCATATTGTGCCGTGCATTTCACAAATGATGTGTGTAAATTTAACGTCAGGTAAGCAACTTGGACCCTGAAGTCCGTCTAATTATTATTATTATTGACATGTAAAATATCATTTTACATGTCAATGTACATGTCAATGTACATGTCAATGTACTATACGATGATGCCTTTGGCGTAGAGCTGGGCAATATGGAGAATATCAAATATCACGATATTTTTAGACCAAACACCTCGATATCGATAATGTAGGGTCTACTATCGGTGTGTTCACCAAATATTTACACAATGACATTTTGGATAAATATTCATCAGTAATGAGGATTTAATGCCCAAGTGGGTAAAGGCAAGTAATAAAAAATGGCTAAAACAGGCTGGTAAGTTCAGGAAATGACATCACGGTACTGTAATGACGCCTTTAAAACCAGGAGAAGACACTTATGTCATATGACAACATCCAAAATCTAAGATGACATCTAGTCTCATATCACAATATCGATATAACAATAATATAATACGTGATATAACATTAATATAATACGTGATATAACGTGATATAACATTAATATAATACGTGATATAACAATAATATAATACGTGGTATAACATTAATATAATACGTGATATAACAATAATATAATACGTGATATAACATTAATATAATACGTGATATAACGTGATATAACATTAATATAATATGTGATATAAAAATAATATTATACGTGGTATAACAATAATATAATACGTGATATAACAATAATATAATACGTGGTATAACATTAATATAATACGTGATATAACGTGATATAACATTAATATAATACATG
>NW_023268169.1:0-503 GCF_013103735.1 Etheostoma cragini
AGAATTCTCATTTTAATGATATTAACTGGCACATGGCTGGTTTCTTTTAGAAGTTGTACCTCAAATAAACGTCGTATCCGGAACAATGTGAGGGAATTACATTTGAAAGTATTACATAAAACATACCCTACAGACTTGTTCATCTCAAAATGTATGCCAGTTGACAATTACTGCAGATTTTGTAAGAAGAATGGTTAACTCATCTCTTTATGGTTGTTCATTTTGTTTTATTTTATTATATATTATATATTTATTATATTTACGTTCTGGAAAGGTTTTGAAAATGATATGGTTTCTAAAACAACACATAGAATCAGGGAAAATATTTTGAATGTAAAGACAGAAACATATGCAAAATTGTTAATCTTTTTATTTTATTTGGAAAGTTTCATATTCATAAATCAAAATTTTCCAATTCAAGACCTTGCTTTAAATTATTTCAAATTTAATTTGACATATATTTTGATTCTCTTAAATTAGTAACAAATTAAAATGCTATAACC
>NW_023268169.1:513-1384 GCF_013103735.1 Etheostoma cragini
TATACTCCAATCATTTTAATTAAGAACACCTGTTGCCACTATATATTGCAAATCTGCCACATTAATTTCCTATATATTTCTTTATTATTACTCTGCTGTCTACCTCATGGTTTTGTTAACATTGTTGTTTTTTACAGTTGATACCTGATCTTATGTTTTATAAGTTGCAATTTCCCTTACTAGAACTTCATGTTTTGAATTGCAATGTCTGAATGGTTGTAATTGTTTTTGTTAATTATAATCAAAATTTAAAAAAAGGCTGAGTGTTTGTATTTTCTCTAAGAAAAAAGTTTTTAGTTAATTTGAAACACAGTATTATGCTAGGTTTGGGGAAACCTCAACTTTAATCAAAACAATACCTTGTGAAACTCATTATCAATAAAACCTTTATTTAATAAAAAAGGGAGAAAAAAAATAGAAAAGAAAATAGAAAAATGTAGCTGTCCTCCAGGTCTCACTCCTCTCCCGGCTCTGCCTGCTCGTTTTCTGCCTGCATTGCTGCATCTGGAAAAAAAATCAATATAAAAGTATGCTTTGTGTATCAAAACAATCTTCAAATGACCCTATTAACAAAACATTATATTTCACACACTATATGTGCTAAATTGTCGATGAATTCCAGATCATGTATAGTGGTGTTGATAACATCAGTTCCTGGACAGTAAATGTCTGCATTGCTGCTAGTCACATTTGTTAAGCTGATTTTGAGCAACATAGCATAATAGCATATCCTTTTGAAAGAGTAACAACCATGTAACATGAGCTATCAATAGCTATCAAAAAAAGAATATGCAGCAAAAGGCATGTTTATATATGAATTACAGACCCCAATGAACATGTACTGTACGCTGACTCTTACTACAGTGTGTAT
>NW_023268170.1:0-1197 GCF_013103735.1 Etheostoma cragini
AAACAGGAGCTATGATGTCAGAGCTGGGAAACAGGAGCTGTGATGTCAGAGCTGAGAAACCGGAGCTATGACGTCAGAGGCTGTGTACCTGTCTGAAGAACAGCATCCAGTCGGGCTTGCACTGTGCGACCATGTCGTACGGGGTGACCAGGTAGACCAGGTGCAGGAAGCTGTTGAGCAGCAGACCCTCCAGACCTCTAGAGAGGTCTCTGTACAGGTCCTCGCTGTAGCTCAGATCCACCGAGCCTGGGGAGACATAGACAGTTGAAGGAATGGACCAACAGCTGCAATCAGACATATGTACAACCGAACACTGCTAGCTGCTAGAGCACTGCTAGCTGCTAGCAGAATGCTAGCGCACTGCTAGCACACTGCAAGCTGCTGGCAGAATGCTAGCTGCTAGCACACAGCTAGCTGAGGCTGGTTTACACTACCAAAGCACTAAAAAAAAGCGACCAAAAAAACGCTAAAATGTAGAAGAAAGCGACAACATTAAAAAAAACAACAACAAAAAACAACAACCTTTACTTTAATTTTAGTCTCAATAATTCCTAATTTCTGCTTTTCTAACTCAAACATTAGGTATAATTTCCTATAAATGAGGTTTATTGACCATAAATTCTAAAAATAACTAAAACTAAAGTTAATAAATTAGGGTTACGTAGTGTTGAAAAACGTAAAAAAGTGACAAAAGTGGAAAAAGGGACAACAACGTGAGAAAGGTTAAAAACATCAACAAGAGTGTTGATTTCCAGTATGGACGGGAAGACCCCCGAGGGTGAAACCCAGCCCCGGCAGACGGGGGTCACCTTTATACGTGGCCCTCCCCAGCCTGGTGACCTGCAGGGTGTGCCCCCCCTTGGAGTCTGTCGCCACGGTGATGAGACGCTTGTCCTCCAGGAGGCGGACGAACCGCTGCACCGTCTCCGTCAGACTGGTCTCCGCACACAGCTGGTCCTGCTGGACGGACAGCAGCGTCCCACACAGGAAGTCCCTCAGCCGGGCCAGAGACGGGGTGATCTGCAGACACACAATCAGCCTACGTCAACACAACACACACACACTCAGTCTACTGCAACACAACACTACACAACACACGCTTAGTCTGCTGCATCACAACACAACACACACACACACACACACTCAGTCTACTGCAACACAACACTACACACTCAATCAGTCTACTGCAACACAACA
>NW_023268171.1:0-2836 GCF_013103735.1 Etheostoma cragini
TGTGTGTGTGTGTGTGTGTGTGTCTTCAGATTGCTGCGTAAAACATTTATTCATCTCACACCACCAACTTTTCACGAGGCCCCGATCTCCTTCCGTGTCAACCGAGGATTTATCTCAACGGGACTCAGAAAACAAGCAGAATCCTTCCTGCCTTTAAAAGAAATAAAAACAAGGAATCAGAAAGAAAAGGACCGAAGAAAGAAAGAAGAGAGAGAAGAGAAAGCGGCTTACTAAAACGTGGCAGCATTTGTGTTTTATTTTGGCGGGGCGTGACGGCTGAAGTTGTCAAAACAGAAGAAATGATGCAATCTGGTAACAAATTCGAGAGAAATTTTTATTATGAATATGGCACCTGTAAGATGGTCAAAACCGGGTTACAGAAAGACAACCATGACACGTTCCTCTGAACGGGCGAGAACCTAGTAAACTTTAAAAAAAGAACAACTGCTGTAAAAATGAAGTATGTACATTTTCGGATTTGCAGCATTATTCATGGTAAACAAACTCAAAAAGATGTCTTTCCAAAATAATAATAATAATAATAATAATAATAATTATAATAATAATAATAATAAAAACAAGCCAGGCACTCAAAGTTAGCATCAGTTAGTCATGTGTTTGTCCCCTCTTCTGCGAGGACACAAAAAAAAAATCATAACAAAAAAATAGAAATGTACCATAGTTTTTCTCTTTTTTTTATATTTTAATTTGTTGGTATTTAGAATTTTATAACACTGTTAACATTGATAATAAGAGATTCCCTCTCTCCCGTATTTCAGTTACTTGGCACCAAGTTCCTCATAAAAGAATCTGTATAATTGTACAAGAAATAGTTAAAAACACAGACACAGTTTCTTCACAGGTAAATGAAGTGATTTTTCAATATTTGTAATTCTTAAACACTATGTATTTTCGACAGCAGCTGTGATTAAGGTTTTCACGATTTTCAAATCACCAGCAAAGTTTTCATTTTTCGACATAAAACACAGAAAAAACATTGAAACAGCTTGGACCGGCTGTTTGGTTTTTGTTACATGTGGGTGTATTTCCTGGTTTCGTCTGAGTCCCCCCCCCCCCGCCCCAATCCCCCTTTTTCTCTCAAAAATGGGGGCTCGTCCATTCACCCGTCTCGCCCCGTCCCAGCTTTCACGCAAAAACCACGAAAAGTAGAAAACGCTAAAATCCAGAGGTGCGCGGAAACAATTTGACCTTCAACCACAAACAAAACCCAGCGATCTCTTTTTCTCCAAAGTGGGGGCTCGTCCATTCGCCTGTCTCGCCCCCCCCGCCCACCCCACCTTTCACGCAAAAAAACACCAAATCAAAAAACACTGAAATCCAGAGGTGCGCGGAAACAAATTTGCTCCTGAAAAGACTGAATTCAACCTTCAACCACAGAAGAACCCCCGCCTATTTTTTTTTGCTAAATGGGGGCTCGTCCACAGGTCTGTTTCCCCCTCCCCCCCTTTGCGTTCACGCAAAAAACTCCAAAACTAGAGAACGCTAAAATCCAGAGGTGCGCAGAGACAAAATCTGCTCCTGAAAAGACGGAATTTAACCTTCAACCACAAACAAAACCCAGCGATCCCTTTTTTCTCCCAAATGGGGGCTCGTCCCTCCGCCTGTCTCCCCCACCCCCGCTTTCACGCAAAAAAACACCAATTTAAAAAACACAAAAAATCCAGAGGTGCCCGGAAACCAAGCTCCTGAAAAGACGGAATTCAACCTTCAACCACAGAACGACCCCCACCTAACCACCGACAGACGGAGAGGACCGATCCCCTTCCTCCGCCTTCACCCAACACGGAAACAATTAAGATCACCGCGTAATTTCACAATTTTTGTAGTTCTTTAGTCGCAGACACTGGTTTGCAGAAGCTACAGATTTTCTCATGATCTGACGGGGGCGTGGGGGGGCTTAGAGGCTTGATTCGGTTTGACAATACAGACTTTTTATCCTTGCAACTGTCCTCCATTGCGTCCCCCGTTTTGGGCTGGACAGACGTAAAAAAAGACAAAAGAAAAAACCCGCTGGACCCGAAAAACAAAAAAAACGGGGGATCGATCACGTGAAACGCAACGAACAAACTAACTAAACATGCAGTTCAGTTTTTCCAAAACACCTATAAAAATAGATTTATAGTGCGAAATATTTTTTTCTTCTTTTAATTTCTTTAGAAATCTTTAAAATCGTAATTTTTTTTTTTTTTCATTACGTGTCCTGAAATAGTCTCCACCCCCCCCCCCCCCCCCCCCCCCCCCCCCCCCCCCCGAACCGCCTGTGTAACTTTTGTTTGTCCCGTGAGAGAAGTTTGCGCAGGAAGTCAACAAGTTTCGGTGGGAACCAATGAAATACACCCAATGCACAGAGGACGCCCCAAGGGACTCTGGGAAATGTTTCACAACTGACGCTTTTGTAGTTTTTTTCTTTTTTCAGGACTACAATCTGAAAATGCTACTTTAATTTAATTTGATTCTAATATATATATATATATAGCGTTAAATCTTTTATTAGTTCTTTGATACTTTGTGCGCAAGAGCCGGAAACTGCAATTCCCAGAATTCCTTAGCGGGCAAAAAACATGGCTCCATTAACCTTTGAGCTAGTTAAATAATCTTTTTCATCTCTGAGAGAAAAGGACAGCGAAGATAAAGAGGTTTTCGTTTAAGAGACTACACAACAGCGAAAAGCAATAGCAGAGAAAGAGAGAAAGAGAGAGAAGGGTTAGAAAACCTTAAAAAGGAAAACAGAAACGAAACAAGAGGTTTTACAAGGAACAAAAAGGAAGCAGCGGCGGGGGACTGGGGTGGGTGGGGAGTTAGAAGTGGACGGGGA
>NW_023268172.1:0-1157 GCF_013103735.1 Etheostoma cragini
TATAGAAAGATATACATACATAAATAAATGATGATGATGAAGAGTACCTGCATCTGTAGCCCAGCAGGATGAAGAGCAGGCAGCAGAGGATGATGATGATGAAGATGAAGATGAGGATGAAGATGAAGAGTACCTGCGTCTGTAGCCCAGCAGGATGAAGAGCAGGCAGCAGAGGATGATGATGATGAAGATGAAGATGAAGATGAGGATGATGATGAAGATGAAGAGTACCTGCGTCTGTAGCCCAGCAGGATTAAGAGCAGGCAGCAGAGGATGCAGGCCAGACCGCTGTGGACCCCGACCAGCAGAGTGGAGAAGGACCCTTGGGACTGGTCACACTTACAGCCTGGAGGGGGGGAGGGGGGGAGGGGGGGAGAGAGGGGGGGGGGGGGGGGGGGGGGGGGGGGGGGGGGGGGGGGGGGGGGGGGGGGGGGGAGAGGGTTAGGAAGGGAGGAAGGAAGACGGAAAGCATGATCGGGAGGAGGGAAGGTCAGGAGGAAGGAGGGAGGAGGGAAGGAAGAAAGAAATAGGAAGGAAGGAAGGAAAGAAGGAAGAAAGAAAGGAAGAAAGGAAGAAAGGAAGGAAGAAAGAAAGGAAGGAAGGAGTTAGGGAAGGAGGAGATGTTGAGGCTCGTACCTGCGGCGGCAGTTCTGCCCTCTGACAGAGACACGAGGCGGCGCGTGATTGGTCCGTCTCCGTTCCCGTTAAACGCCAACAACCTGATCTCGTAAACTGCTCCCGGATCTGCAGGTGTAAACAGGTCGACTATCTCTTTAACTGACCCAGGTGAGAGATAAACAGGTGTACTGTGTCTTTAACTGACCCAGGTGAGATATAAGCAAGTGTACTGTGTCTTTAACTGACCCAGGTGAGATATAAGCAGGTGTACTGTCTCTTTAAGTGACCCAGGTGAGATATAAACAGGTGTACTGTGTCTTGAACTGACCCAGGTGAGATATAACCAGGTGTACTGTGTCTTTAACTGACCAAGGTGAGATATAAACAGGTGTACGGTCTCTTTAACTGACCCAGGTGAGATATAAACAGGTGTACGTCTCTTTAACTGACCCAGGTGAGAGATAAACAGGTGTACTGTGTCTTTAACTGACCCAGGTGAGAGATAAACAGGTGTACGTCTCTTTAACTGACCCAGGTGA
>NW_023268173.1:0-1655 GCF_013103735.1 Etheostoma cragini
CTGTCTGTTGTGTCTGTGTGTCAGTCTGGGAAAAAAAGTAAAGTGAGTATTTTAACTTTTACGTTGTGCGTCACGTTGTCCTTTATCTAATGTGTAACTCTATAATAACTCATGTGTTCACTGTGCAGTTCAACTGTTTTTAATGTTAACGTGACTCCATTCATCCACTCATAAACGTCACTAAATAAATCTGACATCGGAAGATTTCCTTCAATAGTTGTCACACTATTAAATATTAGGACGTGCCGTACACCTGTACACGAATACCTCCTAAACGTAAGATTCAAATGCAAAGTGGAAACACCTGACGTTGGAGATTTCAGCAAGGGTGAGAGGCATTCTGGGAAATGTAGGAAATGTGGGAAGAAGTAGAGGAAGAAGCCTGAAGAAAATGTTAACGAGAAGAAAAAGCAAAAGTGGATTTGACGTGTTAGGTGTTATTATGAGCCAAAAACCCCAAAACGACAACCGTCTTTCATTAAACTTTTATCAGCTGTTCATAATGCAGAGAGAGAGAGACAGAGAGAGAGAGAGAGGCTAAATAACGATAACAATTAAACAGCGTTATCACGCCGCTACTAACGAGTCGGCCCGAACAAACCGCAGATGCCACGCGGGGCTAATCTCGCCCTGATGCTGGATCCATTATAGATACGAGTCCCCCGTAATGACATTTAAAGGATTTAAACCCGACCCGCGCTGCGCCGCTGAATCACAATGAGAGGTGTTATCGGCCGGAGCTGCCTCCGCGGCTGCCACGCCGAAGTTTGGGTTGTCTGTCTGTCTGTCTGTCTGTCTGTCTGTCTGTCTGTCTGTCTGTGGAGTCTGTCTGTCTGTCTGTATGTCTCTCTGTCTGACTGTCTCTCTGTCTCTCTGTCTCTCTGTCTCTCTATCTGTCTGTCTGTCTGTCTGTCTGTCTCTCTGTCTGACTGTCTGTCTGACTGTCTCTCTATCTCTCTGTCTGACTGTCTGTCTGACTGTCTCTCTATCTGTCTGTCTGTCTGTCTGTCTGTCTGTCTGTCTGTCTTTCTGTCTGTCTTTCTGTCTGTCTAAAGCACAAACAGTTTTCAGGAGAAATGACAAAAAATAAAACTTTACAGACACGTGGGAACAAATAAGTTTAGCCAATCAACTTATCGGTTTACACACACACACACACACACACACACACACAAAAACACACACACACACACACACACACAGGGTGCGGTCGTGGACTTGAGTCCGGACTGAAGACCAGTTTTCTTTGGACTCGGACTGGTCTTGCCCGATATGGCTTCTGGTCTGGACCGAGTCCAGGTGTCTTTATTATGTTGATAACAATATTGGATGGAAAGGGAAACCCGAAATGATTGTCCTGATACTGTCATGCATAAGACCTTTTACAAGTCCTGGACTCGGTCTTGACTTAGACTCGACTGGTCCTGGTCTGGGACTTGTCTTGGACTCGACTAAGGTGGTCTTGACTACAGCCCTGGAATAAAGTATTATCTAATCTAAATCCCTCCTTATAATCGCCGATCAATTCATCAGTTTTCTTCATTTAAAAAGCAGGTGTATCACTATCCACAGGGGTAACACACACACACACACACACACACACACACACACAGACACACACACACACAGACACACACACACACACACACACACAC
>NW_023268173.1:1788-2200 GCF_013103735.1 Etheostoma cragini
AGAGAGAGAGAGGAGTAACGACAAGAGACGGGGCGAGGGAGATTAGGACCGACAGCAGCGGTGAGAAAGAGAGAGAGAGAGATAAGTGGGGAAAAAGAGGCATAAGAAGAAAAGAAATGGATCTGTAATGAGAGAGAGATGGAGCTGAGAGAGAGAGGTTAAAAGAGAGAGAGAGAGAGAGGAGATAGAGGACACAGAGAGGGAGGATTACAGCGTGAGAGGAAAGGAAAGGAAAGGAAAGGAAAGAGCATCGGCTCTTTGACAAATAGCAGAAGAAGAAGTGTTCAAATCCTTAAGTTAGAGAACTAATACCACACAATTATTAGCTTAGACCCGTCTAATAACCATCGTGTTGTCTTCCCGTCTAATAACCATCGTGTTGTCTTCCCGTCTAATAACCATCGTGTTGTCT
>NW_023268174.1:0-1010 GCF_013103735.1 Etheostoma cragini
TATAGAGCAGCATATCTCCACCAGACTCCATGTAAATAATCACTACTTTTAGCGTGTATAGAGCAGCATATCTCCATAACTCACCAGAGGTCTCAGATTTATAGACAGAGATGCTCGGGTAGAGGGTGTTTTTAGACGGCGGTGGCGGCTGGTATCTGTCTGGTGGGGCCTGGTATCTGTCTGGTGGGGCCTGGTATCTGTCTGGTGGGGCCTGGTATCTGTCTGGCGGGGCCTGGTATCTGTCTGGCGGGGCCTGGTATCTGTCTGGCGGGGCCTGGTATCTGTCTGGCGGGGCCTGGTATCTGTCTGGCGGGGCCTGGTATCTGTCTGGCGGGGGCTGGTAGGTGCTCCCCAATCTCTTCTGAGAGGGAGGTGGAGGTCTGGATGGAGGAAGAGATGACTGGAGACGGAGAGAAAACATTTTATGAATATATATATGTGTGTGTATATCTGTGTTTGTGTATCGGTGTGTGTGTGTGTGTGTGTGTGTGTGTGTGTGTGTGTGTTTGTGTATACCCGGGGGCGGATGTTCTTGCTGGTCCAGTCGGCGGTGTAGGCGTCGGTGTAGCTCTCCAGGATGTGGTACAGGTCGTAGCATTCTGGAGGCGGCTCCACGTCGCCGTTCAAAATGGCCGACGCACGGATGTCTTGGGAGTAGAACCTGCACACACACACACATAGAACAAAGATGGCGGTGAATGAAGGAGGGCATGCAGAATGAAGGAGGGCATGGAGAATGAAGGAGGGCATGGAGAATGAAGGAGTGTACTTACTTGCGGTTTGTCTCTTTGCGTTCGATCAGACCAGATCCCTCCAGAGAAATACCAGCAAACAGACCTCGGGATCGACAGTACGTAAAGATGGCCGCCGTGCTGCGGATAGCTACGTCCGCCTCCACGTTCCTACAAAAAAAAAGATAACGTTAACCCCAAAGAGCAGCATATCTCCACCAGACTCCATGTAAATAATCACTACTTTTAGCGTTTATAGAGCAGCATATCTCCACCAGA
>NW_023268176.1:0-1388 GCF_013103735.1 Etheostoma cragini
TTGTGGCTTAAAGATCGAGCTCCCTCTTATAAAACCTCAGAGAGGCGCAGTCTCTGTGGCGCAACAGGTCAGCGCAGTCGGCTGTTAACCGAAAGGATGATGGTTCGAGTCCACCCAGGGATGTTTGTTTCTTATAAACCTGTAGAGAGCCAACTCTGGGATTTATCCTCCTGCAGAAGACCATAGAGCAGCCCAATGATAACCCAAGTGGCCTTATTTCTATCAGAAGTACAGTTCTGCAAACCATGTACATATTAAACTTTATGGTCATGACAGATGGGAAGTAATGAAGTACAAATACTTTGTTACTGTACTCAAGTAGATTTTTCAGATATTTTTACTTTGCTATTTATTTTTTTGGCAACTTTTTACTTTTACTCCTTACATTTGAACATGAATATTGGTATTTTCCTTACACTTTACAAAATTGGCTCGTTACTTTTGTTTTGTACTAAAGGTCGTCTATCAGGTGTGATTGTGAACAGCAATGTTATTTATTTATTTTATTACCACACACACAGCCATAACAGAGCTGCCCCCCCCATGTTTATCCTGATGCTTGATTGTAATGAAGCATCAATAGAGAGAAGTTGTCTCCGTCTGTGTTTTAACAGACACACCTGGGCCGAAATGGGAAACCAGAATCAGGTTTAAATCCAGTCCTAATCTAGTCCTCACTAAGTTTAAATGATTTCACTGGAGTTAGTTATTATTTTTGCTTCATCAATACCAAATTGAATCTACTTGGATGGGAATATTTATGTAATTCTCACAAAATCACAGCTGAATTTATATCTTGCTACTCGGTCAGGATCTTATTAACCTGGAGTCCCAGTCTCTGTCACAATAAATTAGCTATATGTTTTAGTCCTATTGACAGACAGCCATTTAAAATGTAGCCAATGGCATATAAAGAATAAAGAATAAAGAGTCTTTTCTCCATGTCGACTGTAGTTTCTCAGCGTGTCTGGTTCAGGTAGCTTTGTCATCATAAGGCTACTTTTACTTTTATACTTTAAGTAAATTGCTAAGCCTCTACTTTGTTACTTTTACTCGAGTAAAGAAGTTAAATCAGTACTTCTACTTTTACCTACTAGTATATATTTTTTTAAGTTATTTTTTCCCTTTATTAGGCAGACAGATGTAGATGTGTGAAAGGGGTACACCGTAAAAAATGTGACCATTGGTTACTTAGAAATATTATGGCAACAAAGTGACACGTAATATAATTGAATAGATTTTAATTTTTACAATTTTGATTAAAAAGTATTGAAAAAATTAACTAAATTTAATCAAAAAAAGTTAGTATATGAGCAAAAGTCATTTAGATTTACTAAATATATTGGAGAAATTGCTTTAGATTTACTAAATATATTGGAGCAATTGCT
>NW_023268177.1:0-1314 GCF_013103735.1 Etheostoma cragini
TGTGTGTGTGTGTGTGTGTGTGTGTGTGTGTTTGTTTGTATGTTTCTGTGTGTGTGTGTGTGTTTGTTTGTATGTTTCTGTGTGTGTTTGTGTATGTTTCTGTGAGTGTGTGAATGTTTCTGTGTGTGTGTGTGTGTGTGTGTGTGTGTAGTAAATATGTGGTTTTAAAGCCGGAAGAAGACATCGTGTTAACATCGGGTCTCTACATCCACGTGCACATCATCCACGTGCACATCATCCACGTGCACATCAACGTGAAAAGGCTGCAGACATCCTTTGGGACAGAAGAAGAAGGACTCTGTAAGAGAGCGTGTCGTATGACGCTAAAGGAGACAACCTAGCGCTGTGCTGTGTTAAACTGACTCCCCCGGTTCCTGGTCTGGAGATGGCCGCTGGCTCCGGAGACCCCCCCAGCCTCGCTTCCTGTCCCCTGTCCCTCCACGATGTGAGGAGAGGGACGATTTGAGTCGAGCATGCGTCAATTTGTGACAAGTAGCTAGCAGTTTGCATATAAGATGCTAACAAGAGACTTCTGTAACGTCAACACAGTAAAAATGGACCTACTTAACCAAGTTAGTTCACTGCTAGCTTAGCTACAAGCTAGCACCAACCACAACAAAGGCTGTCAATTGAATGGTGTTTTGAGCTAACGTTAGCATCAAACAACCAAAGATAGCTACAACGTATCTAAATTGACTGCTAGCTTAGATACAAGCTAGCATCAACCACAACAAAGGCTGTCAGTTGAATGGTGTTTTGAGCTAACGTTAGCATCAAACAACCATAGCTAGCTACAACGTATCTAAAATGACTGCTAGCTTAGCTACGAGTTAGCATGAAACACAACAACGGCTGTCAGTTGAATTGTTTTTAGAGCTAATGTTAGCATCAAACAACCAAAGCTAGCTAGGACGTATCTGAAACTACTGCTAGCTTAGCTACAAGCTAGCATCAACCACAACAAAGGCTGTCAGTTGAAAGGTGTATTGAGCTAACGTTAGAGCATGTGCAACTCACATCTGCACTCGACTCATATCCGGTATAGTGACACCGCTCTGTCTGCTTTAAGTAGTAACAAAGAGCAATTGGACGAACGTCCTGCGTGTGTCATCGTCCTCTCAAATTTAAAAAAGCTTTATTGACAGTCACATGGTGACGACACGCGGCTCCATCTTGGACCTGTTGCTGCTGCAGATGTTGGCTCATCGTCAGCCAGATGTTTCCTCGCTCAGCGCCTGATGATCCCGTCACACACACACACACACACACACACACACACACAGACACACACACACAGACACACACACACATACA
>NW_023268179.1:0-1926 GCF_013103735.1 Etheostoma cragini
CCCCCCCCCCCGCTCCGCTGTGACTCCCAACACAGCGGACACACCGAGGTGATGATGGGATGATACCTGCTGAGTTTCCTGAAAGAAAACATGCGATGCTAAAGTAGAAAGGCTGCAGGAGAGATTCTGGTTCCAGATTCTGGATTCATCTGTGGACCTGCTCCTCCATGAACGGATCAGGGGCTATTTTGGGTGTTTTCTCAAAAATTGTCACATCCAGTTTCAAAAACCACATCATTTTATGTAATATAATGTAATATAATGTAATGTAGTGTAATTGTAATAGGAAAACCCAGGACCCGGGTCCCAGGTCCCAGGTCCCAGGACCCAAGTCCATAGTCCAGGTCCCAGGTCCAAGGTAGCAGGCACGGTGCGGCTTCCCTGACCACCGGTGTCCACCAGGGTGTTTGTGGGTTACCGCCCCTTGAGGCACCTGAGACCCTAAGACCACAGCTCGCCACGTACACTTATGAGCCCCCTAGGGTGCTCTGGTACCATGTACACTTATCACACGTCACACTTATACCCTATGTTCAAACATGGACACAAACACATGGTGTTTGTGATGGACAATCCATGACTAGCACCGAAGTCCATAACAGACAACCACTCTGGTTTAGATCAGGGAGGCCGTTCCTCCCAATCCCACCTCTCAAAGTATCTCCATCATTTCCCACGTGTGTGTTGAAGTCCCCCAGCAGAACTACGGAGTCCCCCAATGGAGACCCATGCAGGACTCCATTCAAGGTCTCCAAGAAGGCCAAATTCTCCATACTCATACAACAGTCAGAGTTTTCCCCCTTTCGTCCACCGGGGTAAACTCCAACGCAGCGGCGCTCAGCCGGGGATTTGTGAGGATCCCCACACCCGCACTGCGCCTCAGACCCTGGGCAACTCTGGAGAAGGACAGAGTCCAACCCCTATCCAGGAGTATGGTTCCAGAACCGAGACTGTGCGTAGACGAAAGCCCCACCAGATCTAACTGGTAGTGCTCCCCCTCCCACACAAGTTCTGGCTCCTTCCCCCACAGAGGAGGGGGAGGAGACAGTCCACGTCCCCAGAGCCTCTGCCCCCGGGTCTGGTCTGTCGAAGCCCCTGACCTTCGCCAGCACCCATGCAGCAACGCACCCGACCCCGTTGGTTCCTTCCAAGTGGTGGAACCATGGGCTGGAGAGAGAGGACCCACGTGGCTGTTTCGGACTGTGCCTGGCCGGACTCCGTGGCGAACCCGGCCACCAGGAGCTCGCTGACAAGCCCGCCATCGTGGCCTGGCTCCAGACGGGGGCCCCGGGTTCCCTCCGGGTGGGGTCCCTTCGTCCCTTCCTGTCTTATTTAGAGGATCTGTGAACTATGTAGTGTAGTGTAATGTAACTCTGTATGTAGATATCAGGTGTTTGGTGTGTTTCCTCTTCTGCTCTCAGTGTTTGAGTCTGAAGTTGATGATGATAAAGTGGATGATGATGATGATGATGATGATGATGATGATGATGCAGATGACCACCCAGTCATTAACATCCCCTATACACTCCCACAATCCTTTGCTCCAACTCCAATTACCTTGTGATTGTGTGCTTGGCATGGGAAGCGTAATTAACAGGCTGCGTGTGTGCCAACACAACTTGTTTGTGTCGAGGCGATCTGAGTGCACACGCCACGCCGCCGACGCCGGCAACACAAACAGCGGCGTCTTCATCGGGCTCCGAGGCGGAGCCGCAGCTCGGCGCTCCCGCGAGGACGCCAGCGCCGTTTAATGGCGCCGGCTCTCTGATGGACGCAGGCTGAGAGTGGACGCTTTGTGGTGTGGACGAGAGGAATTATGGGAGAGCACGCCAAGAGAGACCCAGGGGACCCATGGAAGAGAGTGTGTGTGTGTGTGTGTGTGTGTGTGTGTGTGTGTGTGTGTGTGTGTGATATCAGGTGTGTTTT
>NW_023268180.1:0-1086 GCF_013103735.1 Etheostoma cragini
GTCATAGTATAGTATCTAAAAAAAAGTCATAGTATAGCATGTCGAAAAAAGTAATAAAAAGTCATGGCATTTTATGTCGAAAAAGTCATAGCATAGTATGTCGAAAAAAGTCATAGTATAGCATGTCATAAAAAGTCATAAAAAGTCATAGTATAGCATGTCGAAAAAAGTCATAAAAAGTCATAGTATAGCATGTCGAAAAAAGACACAGTATAGTATGTCATATAAAGTCATAGTATAGTATGTCGAAAAAAGTCATAGTATAGCATGTCAAAAAAAGTCATAAAAAGTCATAGTATAGTATGTCAAAAAAAGTAATAAAACGTCATAGTATAGTATCTTAAAAAAAGTCATAGTATAGCATGTTGAAAAAAGTCATAAAAAGTCATACTATAGTATGTCAAAAAGTCATAGTATAGTATGTCGAAAAAAGTCATAAAAAGTCATAGTATAGTATGTTGAAAAAGTCATAGTATAGCATGTCGAAAAAAGCAATAAAAAGTCATGGCAATTCATGTCAAAAAAAGACACAGTATAGTATGTCATAAAAAGTAATAGTACAGTATTTCATATCAAGTCATCGTATAGCTTGTCGAAAAAAGTCATAAAAAGTCATAGTATAGCATGTCGAAAAAAGTAATAAAAAGTCATAGTATAGTATGCCAAAAAAAGTCATAAAACGTCATAGTATAGTATCTAAAAAAAAGTCATAGTATAGCATGTCGAAAAACGTAATAAAAAGTCATGGCATTTTATGTCAAAAAAAGACAGTATAGTATGACATAAAAAGTCATAGTACAGTATGTCATAAAAAGTCATCTTATAGCTTGTCGAAAAAAGTAATGTAAACTCATAGTATGTCGAAAAAGTCATAGTGTAGTATGTCGAAAAAAGTCATAGTATAGCATGTTGAAAAAAGTCATAAAAAGTCATAGTATATATGTCGAAAAAGTCATAGTATAGTATGTCGAAAAAAGTCATAGTATAGCATGTCGTAAAAAGTCATATAAAGTCATAGTATAGCATGTTGAAAAAAGTCATAAAAAGTCATAGTATATATGTCGAAAAAGTCATAGTATAGTATGT
>NW_023268181.1:0-5270 GCF_013103735.1 Etheostoma cragini
GGGGGGGGGGGGTTCTATAGTTTCTAAAGAAGCTAGCCACCCCCCTCGCCCCCGTCTGTCGCTAGCAATGATTAGACTATTCTCTCTGACCAATCAGCAGTCTGCAGCGATTAGACGAAGAAATAAAGCCAGTATCACCAAAACAGAGTCAAAGTTACAGCAGCAGGGTCCAGAAGGAGCTCTTACGTCCACTGATACGATATCATCACAATACTTATGCCACGATACTATTGCGATTTTAAACATATTGCAATATTCTGCGATATATTGCAGTTTACAACCTTTTCTCCAACTTCTAATTTTTCCCAATTTCTAATAACATCCCCAAAAGGAAACTTCTCAACATCCGTTTCATCTAAAAAGAAACATTTCTCTGTTTGTTCATCTTCAATGTTATCGCTGCAGAATGACCAACACATACATAATATACAATAACAGATCCATACTTGGCGGCTGTGTATCGCTAGTATCCATCCCCCCACCCCCCCCATACCAGCCACTTGTATATTCCAGCAGCATGTGGCTGGTACATGGAGCTAATTTTGGACCCTGCTGGAAGGTCTTAGAGAGTTTTTAGGATCGAAGGGATCACGGACTCACGTGTTGGTCTCCTCCGGTCTTTCAGCACTGGGAGTTTGCCCCCAACAGCGTCCACTACCTGCTGAGTCTATGGCAGCGGCTGGCGGCGTCGGTCCCCTACGTCAAAGCCACGGAGCCCCACCTGCTGGAGACCTACACCCCCGAGGTCACCAAGGCCTACATCACGTCGCGGCTGGAGTCGGTCCACGTCATCCTCAGGTGAGATCTGTCAGACTTGATCGGTTAACAAAACGTTTCTATATCAGGAATCCTGGTTTCTTTCAGCCAAGTAGTCAAAAAGTAAAATAACAAGGGTGGTTCCCTGCAACACTCTTTCATTTTAACCCATCAAAGTTATTTTTTTGGACAATTTGGTTGAAAGAAAACCCAAATTTCTGATATGGAGCTTTTTTGAAAATGAATCAAATTTGACCCGTTGTCCTTATTTCTATGTCAGATATTTGGGTTTCTTTCAACCAAATTGTCAAAAAAACAAAAAAAAAAAAAAACAGGATGGTTCCCTACAACACTGATAACAAGTAAAATAAATGATCAGTTCACTACTTCAGTTACATTTGATCTACATCAATTTTATAGCATTGGGAAAAAATGACTAAACATTTTTTTCGAAAAAGCTTAAAAATGTGGGGGAAAAATGTAAAAATACGCAGAAAAAAAATTGATAAAACATCGAGAAAAAGTAAGAAAAGCGTAGTGAACGTGACAAACGCATTCAGGCTAATGGCAGTGCATTTTGTTGTTTTTATTTTATTGTATCTTATCATTTTTATTATATTTTAATATATATCTATTTGTTAAAATCGTGCTATATACTTAAAGTGGATTGGCTCTAATTGAATTAAAAAAAGGTGGTGAGAGAGAAAAAAAAAAGAGGCTTTAAGACCCTGAGGAACACCCGTTGGGTGTTAGGTTTGAGAGAGAGAGAGAGAGTGACTGTCTGTCCCTGTTGCGTCCCCAGAGACGGTCTGGAGGACCCCCTGGACGACGCGGGCCTGGTGCAGCAGCAGCTGGACCAGCTGTCCACCATCGGGAGGTGTGAGTACGAGAAGACGTGTGCTCTGCTGGTCCAGCTGTTCGACCAGGCGGCCCAGACCTACCAGGAGCTGCTGCAGTCCACCAACTCCAGCACCGCAGACGTCACGGTGCAGGAAGGTACGCGCACACACACACACACACACACACGCTCAGAGACACACGCACAATCAGAGACACACACACGCTCACACACACACATGCTCAGAGACACACACACACGCTCAGAGACACACACAAAAAAGACTTACACACACTTACACACTCAGACACACACACACGCTCAGAGACATACTCACACGCTCACACACACACACAAAGACTCACACACGTTCACACACACGCTCAGAGACACACACACGCTCAGAGACACACGCTCACACACACACACACACACACACAAAGACTCACACACGTTCACACACACACACACACACGCGCTCAGAGACACACACCCACGCTCACACACACCCACACGTTCACACACACGCTCAGAGACACACACTCAGAGACACACACGCTCACACACACGCTAAGAGACACAGAGAGACTCACACACACACGCTCAGAGACACACACACAAAGACTCACACACACGCACACACACACAGTCAGGCCCACGCTGCACACACAGTCAGCGAGAGAGAGAGAGAGACTACCACACACACTCTACCACTCTTTCTCTCTCAAACACACACACGCACACACACACTCTCTGACCCTGTCTGTAGGGTGTAGACGTGCTGCTGACGCTGCGTTGTCTCCGTGCAGGGCGGCTGACGTGGTTGGTCTACATCATCGGGGCCGTTATCGGCGGCCGGGTTTCCTTCGCCAGTACAGACGAGCAGGACGCCATGGACGGAGAGTTAGTCTGTCGGTAAGAACGCAACAATATACCACTAAGTATCCTGTTTTTAGGGATTATTAACAGACAAACATGTTTTCTTCACACTTTATCTAATTAGTTAACGTTTTTTAAGAATTCCCCTTCAAAATAAAAGAAAGAATTAATGTACATTTCTACAATAAATGCTGCGACAGCAATCTGACAAGTTCAAAATTTGAAGACATCACGTTGGGCAATCTTTTATTTTATTTTTCAAGTATCTTTATTTTATAGAAGGTACAACATTACAATGTCAATTGTAACAAGACATTTCTCTGTTCACCCCTTCCCACCCACAACAAGCCCTTACGCTGGGAAAAGGACATATAAAGAAGAAGAAAAAGGTTAAATAAATAAAATACGTCTTAAAAATAATAACAGACAAAACCACCTTTCTTCTATCACTCATGATGGCGTAGAATGTAGTCATTGTGTTACCATCCTTACTTCCCTAGCAGTTATGAAGAGGAAAGAGTATTAATTCTTTCAAAGTAAGACAGTAAAGGGTTCACGTTGGGCAGATTTAAGAGAAGTTTTTTATCCAGAATAAATACATATTATATGTTCATAAGATCCGGAAGAAGAAGGGTTGGAGTCCTGACTGGACTGTTATTAATCTTGGTAATTTCTTAATCTAAGACTGTTATAATCTTGTGATGTCATCAGTATAATAAGGTACATTTTTGGGAAACATAGCATGAGTTACATAATGACACAAAAGCAGCAGGATCCCCAGGACGCTTCCCTGTGGGACTCCACGTGTTCTGGATAAATTGAATTGATTTCCCAAAACCTGTAAGGAAAAGTATACGCCTGATTTAAATGTGATATGCTAATGAAGCTGCTTGTGAAGGACTTTTAACTAGAGCCCGGCCGATATCGATACTGATATTTGGGGATTTAAAAAGTGATATTCTGATATGTCACGTCATTAAACAGACTACACCTAACGTTTTAACACCTGTGTTTGATTGTGCACCTCAGGGTGCTCCAGCTGATGAATCTCACGGACTCTCGGTTAGCTCAGGCCGGCAACGAGAGACTGGAGCTGGCCATGCTCAGCTTCTTCGAGCAGTTCAGGAAGATCTACATCGGAGACCAGGTGCAGAAGTCATCCAAGGTAAAGCTGCTTCTAATGCTGGTAGATGAGGTACGACGGGAAGACAACACGGGAGTTACATCCTGGTTTCTTTAGACCAAGTAGTCCGAAAATAAAATAACGTGCATGGCTCCCTTCAACGCACTTTTCACAAGTAAAATAATGATCAGTCCACTACTTTTACTGAATTTGGATGTTTTACTCCATTTTATAGCGTTTGCAAAGAAACTATGATAAAAGAACATTGAAAAAAGCGATAATAATGTTAAAGTTTTTTTCATGGTTGATGGGAAGACAACACAAGTGTTGAGAACATTGAAAAAAGTGACAAAAAAGTTGGACAAACAACAAAGTAAAAAGAAAAAAAAGCGGAAAAACGGAAAAAAACCATTGGGAAAAGGGACAATAATGTTGAAATGATGTACGGCGGGAAGACGACACGAGGGTTAAAGACGTCATCTTGTACTTTGAGGAAATGGTCAACAGATGAATGGATAATGAAAATGAGTTTGTTGCATCCTCGAGTTCTGGAGCAGTTGTTTTATGCGTGGGTCCCTGTTGGTGTCTCGTGTCCTCGGGTCGGATTTGATCCGTTTTCATAACGTTTCTGTATCAGAAATCCTGGTTTCTTTAAACCAAGTAGTCAAAAATTTAAATAACGTGGCCGGCTCCCTTTAACGCGCTTTCTACAACTAAAATAAATTATCAGTCCACTACTTTTACTGAATTTGGGTGTTTTACTTTCAATTTTATAGCGTTTGCAAAACACTATGATGAAAGAACATTGAAAAAAATCAACAAACATCAGAAAAACGGACCAAAAACATTGGGAAAGGTGACAATAACGTTGAAAACACACGCAAGTCTGATCTACATGACAGGCCGCCGCAGCGTGACGTGGAGTTGGGATTTTATCAGAGGTTGAGTCGTTATTGAAACCCCCCCCCCCCCCCCCCACGCACTACCCTTATTTAAAATTATTGGAAAGACCCTCGTGTGCATTGACAGAGCTAATCTCTCTCTGTCTGTCTGTCTGTGTGTGTGTGTGTGTGTGTGTGTGTGTGTGTGTGTGTGTGTTGCAGCTTTATCGGCGACTATCAGAAGTTTTGGGTTTGAATGACGAGACGATGGTACTCAGTGTCTTTATAGGAAAAATGTGAGTATAAGTAAACTTCATCTGTCCAGCTTCAATTAAACTTTATTGAAACATTGTCTCTTCATGCGTGCTCTAAAAGAGTTAAATGACATCTCTAATGACGCGTGTCTGTTGTAAGATCTCGTTAAAACGGGAAGATTGATTAGAAACTTCCTGTTAGTGTCTGAAACGACCTTTTCTCTCTCTCTCAGCATCACAAACCTAAAGTACTGGGGCCAGTGTGAGCCGATCACCTCCAAGACCCTGCAGCTGCTCAACGACCTCTCCCTAGGATATCCTTTGGGGGTGTGTGTGTGTGTGTGTGTGTTTGTCAGGTTTGTGTGTCTGTAGTGGGTGTGTTTGTGTTGGTGTGCGTGTTATTTGTGTGTGTGTCTTTGCACGCGTGTGTGTCGGGGAGTTTTTGAGCGTGGGTGTGTGTCAGGTGTGTGTGTGTGTGTGTGTGTGTGTGTGTCGGGTCTGCGTGTCAGTAGTGTGTGTGTGTGTGTTTGTGTGTGTGT
>NW_023268182.1:0-209 GCF_013103735.1 Etheostoma cragini
GCATGTAAAAAAGAGTCATATTATAGCATGTAAAAAATAGTCATAGTATAGCATGTTAAAAATAGTCATAGTATAATATGTAAAAAAGAGTCATATTATAGCATGTTAAAAATAGTCATAGTATAGCATGTTAAAAATAGTCATAGTATAGCATGTAAAAAAGAGTCATATTATAGCATGTAAAAAATAGTCATAGTATAGCATGTTAA
>NW_023268182.1:306-576 GCF_013103735.1 Etheostoma cragini
CATGTAAAAATATTCATAGCATCGTGTTAAAAAGTCATAGTATAGTCATAGTATAGCATTTAAAAAATAGTCATAGTATAGTATGTTGAAAAAAGTCATAGTACAGCATGTTAAAAATAGTCGTAGTATAGCATGCAAAAATAGTCATATTATAGCATGGTAAAAATAGTCATAGTATAGCATTTTGAAAATAGTCTTAGTATTGTGTGTTAAAAATAGTCATAGTATAGCATGTAAAAAGAGTCATATTATAGCATCTAAAAAATAGTC
>NW_023268182.1:586-748 GCF_013103735.1 Etheostoma cragini
ATGTAGAAAAGAGTCATATTATAGCATGTTAAAAATAGTCATAGTATAGCATGTAAAATATAGTCATAGTATAGTATGGTAAAAATAGCCATAGTAAACTATGTTAAAAATAGTAATAGTACAGCATGTTAAAAATAGTCATAGTATAGCATGTAAAAAATA
>NW_023268182.1:964-1177 GCF_013103735.1 Etheostoma cragini
ATAGTATAGTATGTAAAAAATAATCATATTATAGCATGTAAAAAATAGTCATAGTATAGCATGTAAAAAATAGTCATAATACAGCATTTAATAAAAAGTCATAGTATAGCATGTTAAGAATAGTCATAGTATAGTATGTAAAAAAGAGTCATATTATAGCATGTAAAAAATAGTCATAGTATAGCATGTTAAAAATAGTCATAATACAGCATT
>NW_023268183.1:0-2597 GCF_013103735.1 Etheostoma cragini
GGTGCGGGCGTGGGTGCGGGCGTGGGTGCGGGTGTGGGTGCGGGTGTGGGTGTAGATGCGGGTGTGGATGCGGGTGTGGGTGCGGGTGTGGATGCGGGTGTAGATGCAGGTGTTGATGCGGGTGTAGATGCAGGTGTTGATGCAGGTGTGGTTGTGTTCTCAGTGTATTGAAGGGGAGAACACGTGGAGGGACCTGATGAAGACCGCTCTCGAGAACCTCATTGTGGTTTTAAAGGACGAGAACACCATTTCTCCGTATGAGATGTGTAGCAGCGGCCTGGTCCAGGCTCTGTTCACCGTCCTCAACAACGTGAGTCCTTCTCTTTAATCCACTACAGGTACTCCATTACACAAGTACATGTACTCCACTACATGTACTCCTGTACATGTACTCCAGTACTGTACTTCTGTCCAGATGTTGAGTTACTTGTACTTTACGCAAGTATTTTCTTTTCTTGTTACTTTCTACTTCTAGTCCGCTACATCTTAGACAGAAATATTCTACTTGAGTTACTATTTACTTTAGTTACTAGTTCCTTTCCACATTAAGATCTGTGCACCCTAAGCACATGTGGTTAACCGTCTTCTAGTCGCCGTAGTTTTCACCCTAACCTGTTGCAGAAGCAGTAAAGTGAGTGTTTGTGTGTCTGTGTGCAGAGCGTTGAACTGGACCTGAAACATGACTGTAAGCCTTTGATGGAGAGGATCAACGTCTTCAAGGCGGCTTTCAGCGAGAACGAAGACGATGAAAGGTAACGCAGGGTGGATCTACTCTAGCAGGGATTAATCCATTAGTTCTCCTCTATATATGTCTCGAGAATCTGTACTGATTGGCCGAGTCTGTGCATGAAGTCCCAAAGACAAGGGGGGGTGCAGTGTATGCGCCGGATGTTAAATGTTCTACTCGGCAGAATAAATCTACGTCTGGATGCAATTCTCATTTTCCTGTGTGGCCTTCTCTTGAGCCCAACTAAAGAAGAAGAGTGACGTGACACAGTGGCCCCCCCATTGTTTAAATAAAGTAATGCAAAAGTATGAACTTTGGTATTTAGTATTGTGTACTTTTGGTACCATGACATCCCTGGTCAGCTCTTAAAGAAATCACCAACTATTCTGATGATTGATTTAATGGGTTTGAGTCATTTTTAATGAGAAGTGTGTGAGATTTACCCTGAGTTTTGTGTGTGTGTGTGTGTGTGTGTGTGTGTCTCTGCAGCCGGCCCGCTGTTGCCTTAATCCGCAAACTGATCGCAGTCCTGGAGTCGATAGAACGTCTACCTCTGCACCTGTACGACACGCCAGGCTCCTCCTACAACCTGCAGGTAATAATCCGTCCGAGGGTTGACGGTGTGGGCTGGTTCGAGTCCGACCTGTGGCCCCCATCTCTTTCCCACCTTTCCTGTCTATCTACTCTCACTCTGAAATGAAGGGGAAAAGACCCAAAACGTCCCTGTTAAGTAACGACCAGAATCAGAAATACTTTATTGATCCCTGAAGGGAAATTCTGTGTTAAGGAGTGTGGAGATGTACGGTACTTACATAGTTAAAGGTGTTGTTATAATACAGTATTTACATAGTAATTAAGACAAGAAGATAAGAAAAACCTTTATTTCTCCCACTGTGGGAAAATTGCAATTATTATTAACTATTATTAATAATAATTAAGGAGTTGGAATGGTGAACAGTAACTGAACTGTTTGTGCAGAGTATTGCACAAACAGATAATATTCAGGTAATACACAGGTGTGTGTGTGTGTGTGTGTGTGTGTGTGTGTGTGTGTGTGTGTGTGTGTGTGTGTGTGTGTGTGTGTGTGTGTGTGTGTGTGTGTGTGTGTGTGTGTGTGTGTGTGTGTGTGTGTGTGTGTGTGTGTGTGTGTGTGTGTGTGTGTGTGTGTGTGTGTCATATTTTTCCAATTTGTTTTAGTCATTTTTGAAACCTTTTTTTTTTTTTTCTTTGTCCGACTCTTTCTTATGGTTTTTTCCGTCTTTAAATTTTGTTTCTGGGTTTCGGCGTGTCACGCTGTTTTTGGTGCTTCTGACACGTTTAAAAAAATGTTTTGTTGCCTTTTGAACTTCTTTCTTTAAAGAGGCCAGTAATTAGGACTCCAGACTAGCAGAGGTTTTCTTTTCCACTTGCCTGACCGGACAAGTGAAAAACCAAAAAGCTGAAGCTCGGCGGGGAACCGGTGACCTGTGACTAACGGGTGCGTTTGTGCTCGTCAGATCTTGACGAGGAGGCTGCGGTTCCGTCTGGAGCGAGCGCCCGGCGAGACGGCGCTGATCGACCGAACGGGCCGCATGCTGAAGATGGAGCCGCTCGCCACCGTGGAGTCTCTGGAGCAGTACCTGCTGAAGATGGTGAGGACACACAGGCCAGAATCACTCGGAGTACAGATTAGTACTACTGACCAAACTGCTGCAGTACCAGACTCACTATATAGTTGTAAAAGTATCTAAAAGTACTGACTTAACAGTATAAATAGTAGTTCAAAGTACTGACTATACAGTTGTAATAGTATCTAAAAGTACTGACTATACAGAAGTAACAGTAGCTAAAAGTACTGACTTGACAGTAGAAAAAGTAGTTAAAAGTACTG
>NW_023268184.1:0-1966 GCF_013103735.1 Etheostoma cragini
ATCAATGAAACTTTGTCTTGTCCAGTAGATATTTTAGTTATAACCAGATTAAGTTAGCCGAGCAGTTTGGTGTTTATACGTGCCGTAGTTATTACGTTTTGGAAAATTCCACGATCTCTACGTTACAATGCTAACGTTAGCTTAAGATGACTGGCTAGCTAACGTTTAACATGGAGGGACTACACATCTTCTGTTTTTCTTTATATTGAGAGCAAATTCCCCCACAATATGAATTAATTTGATTTGTAAGATTATGTTTGGGGCATTTTTAGGCCTTTATTGACAGGACAGTTGAAGAAATGAAAGGGGGGAGAGAGGAGGGGGGGAGGGGATGACATGCAGCAAAGGGCCACAAGTTGGTGTTGAACACAGGCAAGCTGAGGTGAGGAGTGTATATATATATATCTATAATTTAGATATATACAGTATGTATGTATGTACATATACATTGAGGAAAATAAGTATTTGAACACCTGAGAAAATCGGTGTTAATATTTGGTACAGTAGCCTTAGTTTGAAATTCCAGAGGTCAAACGTTTCCTGTAGTTTTTTACCAGGTTTGACACACTGCAGAAGGAATTTTGGCCCACTCCTCCACACAGATCTTCTCTAGACCAGTCAGGTACTTATTTGCAGCTGTATCATACAAATAAATAGTTAAAAAATCATACATTGTGATTTCTGGATTTTTATATATATATATATATATATATATATATATATATATATATATATATATATATATATATATATATATATATATATTCAATTCAATTCAATTTTATTTATAGTATCAATTCATAACAAGAGTTATCTCAAGACACTATACAGATAGACCACACTCCAGAATTTACAAGGACCCAACAGTTCTAGTAGTCTCCTCCAGAGCAAGCAACAGGGCCACAGTGGAGAGGAAAAATTTCCTTTTAGGCAGAAACCTCGGTCAGACCCAGACCCAGACCCAGACCCAGACCCAGGCCCAGGCCCAGACCCAGACTCTTGGTAGGCGGTGTCTGACGGGCCGGTTGGGGTTGGAATGATGAGTGGCAATTACAAAAATAGACAAAAATTAGTAGTCTGTAGCAGTTCTTTGTAGTAGTTTGCGGCATAGCAGGACGCTGTGCGGCATTACAAGGCACAGCAGGACGTAGCAGGACGTAGCAGGACGTAGCAGGACGTAGCAGGACGTAGCAGGACGTAGCTGGGCGTAGCAGGACGTAGCAGGACGTAGCAGGACGTAGCAGGGCGTAGCTGGACGTAGCAGGACGTAGCAGGACGTAGCAGTGTAGCAGTAGAACATGGCATCACAGAACATGGAGCGGGACCAAGGCGACAGCTGCTACCCTGATTTTGGAGCCTCTCTGGTCCAAGGGAACATTCTGGGGGAAAAAGAACATAAGGACTCCGGGGAATGACTCCCCAGAGCTAGGTTAGTAACTAGGTTAGTAACTAGGTTAGTAGCTAGGTTAGTAACTAGGTTAGTAACTAGGTTAGTAGCTAGGTTAGTAACTAGGTTAGTAGCTAGGTTAGTAACTAGGTTAGTAACTAGGTAGTAACTAGGTTAGTAACAAGCATTTCTGGGATATGGATGCACATAAATGAAAAGATGGAAAGATAGAGGAGAGAGGAACTCAGTGTATCAAAATAAGTCCCCAGCTGTCAAAAACTATTATTACAGCAAAACCAAGAGAGACAAGGTAAAGAGAGCTCCAGCCCGGTCGGCCCAGAATTCTCCCCAACCGGATCGGGCTGTATACCAAGTCTCCCTTTAGTTTTATTATATTCTTGATTACATGATAGATAAATCTGACAACTATGAAGAGAAGCAGGTGGGCCGGGTTAGTAGGACGCTGCGACTCCTCACTCCCTAACAATATTCAATTCTATGGCCTAACTATAAGCTTTATCAAAAAGGACAGTCTTAAGCCTACTCTTAAACGTGGAGACGGTGTCTGCCTCCTGAACC
>NW_023268185.1:0-577 GCF_013103735.1 Etheostoma cragini
AAATAATCACTACTTTTAGCGTGTATAGAGCAGCATATCTCCACCAGACTCCATGTAAATAATCACTACTTTTAGACTTTCAGATTACACAAGGGTTAATACTAAAGGGAATGCTGTTTGTTTTGTTTCATTGAGGGTGTATTGTAAGTGTGTATTTGCTTTGTCATATTATCAGTAGTCAATATCACAACATCATCTCTACATTGCGTGAATTATTTAAAGTAGGTCCGGTGTTGTCTTGTTATTATTTTGGATTATTTTCTTTCACTGACGTATTGATTGTTGTTTTTAATGTAATGTTGAGCTTTAGATGGACTCTCTTTGGCCCCCGGTTTACGGAGATCCCAATAAATCAAATCAGACTGTGGTCAGACGGACTTAAAAATCCCCAAATTGGTCCGGTAGCAACACGAGGATTAAAGGGCTCTAATGTTATTTTCTAGGAACGCAAGAAATCGGCCTTTAGACCCAAAAACATGAGAAAACAGAGTCCTGTTACCCTTTCAGGACCGACTCCTCTAATAATGAGGTTAAAGGGACGCCGGGATGAGAGGGGGGGATGAGAGGGGGGGAGAGA
>NW_023268185.1:758-3619 GCF_013103735.1 Etheostoma cragini
GGGGGGAGGGACAGAGGAATCAAGAGACATCGAGAGAGAGAGAGAGACACACGGAGACATAGAGAGACGGACAGAGAGAGAGAGAGACAGACGGACATATAGAGACATACATAGAGAGAGAAAGACAGACGTAGAGAGACACACACAGAGACATAGAGAGACATACATAGAGAGAGACAGACGGGCATATAGAGAGAGACAGAGAGAGAGACAGACAGACAGAGAGAGAGACAGACGGGCATATAGAGAGAGAGAGAGAGAGAGACGGACAGATAGAGACATACATAGAGAGAGACAGACAGACATAGGGAGATACATAGAGAGACGGACATAGAGAGAGACAGACAGACAGAGAGACACACACAGAGACATATAGAGACATACAGACAGAGAGAGACAGACAGACAGAGAGAGACAGACAGACATAGAGAGACATAGAGACAGACAGACATAGAGACAAACAGAGAGAGAGACAGACAGATATAGAGAGACATAGAGACAAACAGAGAGAGAGACAGACAGACATAGAGAGACAGACAGAGAACGAGAGACATAGAGACAAACAGAGAGAGAGAGAGACATAGAGACAAACAGAGAGAGAGACAGACAGACATACAGAGACATAGAGACAAACAGAGAGAGAGACAGACAGAGAGAGAGAGACATAGACAAACAGAGAGAGACAGACAGAGAGAGAGAGACAGACAGACATAGAGAGACATAGAGACAAACAGAGAGAGAGACAGACAGAGAGAGAGAGACATAGACAAACAGAGAGAGACATAGAGACAAACAGAGAGAGAGAGAGACAGACAGACATAGAGAGACAGACAGAGGGACAAGAAGAATAGTAATGTAGTTTTTTTTTAAAAGAACAAAGAGTATTGTTTGTTATTGTTCTTTATTTCTAAATTTGAAAAAAAGAGTTCTTTTGATGAAATATTCAGACACGAGAGAAGAAGAAGAAACCAGGAGGCGTCCATGTTTTCGGCTTTATTAATAATTAAAAACAAAAACACTTCCGGGGCTTTTATTTTGAAAACCTGTTGTTTGTGTGTTGCAGTGGCCCAGAAGATCGCGGCCTGCAGGAAGAAGCAGCAGCTGTCCATCGGGCCGTGCAAGTCGCTGCCCAACTCGCCGAGTCACACGTCGGTGTGCGCCGCGCAGGTCGCCGCCGCCGCGCACCTCAGCCAGGTCAGGGGTCAGGGGTCAGGGGTCAGGGGTCAAAGGTCAACGGCTGCGTTGGCGCTTTAAATCCACGTCTTTAACTTTCTCTTACAGCGACAAAAACATCAGAAAAGGCCCAAAAAATACATATTTATTGTCATTTTGATCTCAAAGGACAAGTTCATGGTCAGGAAAGTGCCTAATTATCTTGTTATATTCCATATTTACCATCTAATACCATGAATAAATGTTAAAATACGTATTAATATTATCTTACTACCACTAGTTTTATACTACTTTATGGAATTCATGGTCAATAACGCTCATTTATATAGAATTATTCCTAATATTAGAGTTAAAAAAGCAGAAAATATGAATTATTTTGACTATTAATTAAGATTGTGTCGTCCTCTTGCGTCAAAAAGAGACAAAAAATGGACAAAATTGAAAATGTGACATATTTTAGGAGCTTTTCAGACTCCAGAAGTGGAAATATTTCATAAATAACACTTAACTTGGTCCTTGTGTTGTCCCCCCGGGTCAAAAAAGGGACAAAAATTGACATTTTTGTCCCTTTTTCAGACTTTTTTGTTAGTTTCCACTAACACAACCTTACTAGTTTTACTACTTTATGGACTTCATGGTCAATAACCCTCATTTATATAGAATTATACCTAATATTAGAGCTAAAAAAGCAGAAATTAAATCCTGAAATGTGACTTATTTGTCACAACAAATGTCCAATATTTGTCCCTTTTTGACCCGTGAGGACAACACAATATTAATTAATAGTCAAAATATTTCATAATCAGCCTAAAAAATCTCTATATGTGCAAGAAGAGACGTTAACGGAGACATCAGGTCTTTGTTGGAATATTATCTCCAAATAGTGTCGTCTTCCGGGTCAAAAAGGGACAAAATTGGACATTTTTGTCCCTTTTTTAGACTTTTATTTAGTTTCCACCACCACCATCTTACTAGTTTTATACTTTATGGAATCCATGGTCACTAGCCCTCATTTATATAGAGTTATACCTAATATTAGAGTTAAAAAAGCAGAAATTATGAGTTATTGTGACTAATAATTAAGATCAGAGGAATCCATTTTATGGTAATTTGGTTAAAAAGAAGCTCATATTTCAGGTATAGATGTTATTTTAAAGGGGGGGGGGGCCTGAACTGGTCTTGTGACCTTTTCTCTGCACCGTGAGGTTTTCTCCTGAGAACACACACACACACACACACACACACACACACACACACACACACACACACACACACACACACACACAACCTGCCATGTCCGAGTCGTTAAGCTGTTCGATCCCCATCCGTCAATCCCTCATTGATTTCTCATTAAAAGGACATTTCTCAGGGAGTCAGTCCCCCCCCCCCCCCCCCCCAACACACACACACACACACACACACACGCGCACACACACACACACACACACACACACACACACACACACACCCCCGTTCTTCCCACTGCCCCCACACGGCGGCCCTTGGTGCATCTTTAATGCTCACTGATTACTGTCGACAACAGCTGGAGGTTAATAAAACAAATGAATAAATAAAAATCAAATATAAATAATAACTGTCCAGTTTAAACGAAAAATAAGGTGGAAAAGCCCCAAAAATAAAGAATAAAAAAAATATATTAAATATAAATAACTGTACAGTTTAAAAAT
>NW_023268186.1:0-690 GCF_013103735.1 Etheostoma cragini
CTATGTCAGACTGATTGTTTACCTCACTGAGATCAAATGTGTCCGCAGACCCTGCACTGTGACTTTCAACAGGTTCCCCAAGACTTTCTACTGCAACTACACCTGGGGCACTATCATTGTCTGCCAATACAACACATTCACCAAAGTCTGAATCACCACCATGTTTTCTACTTTTGTGTGCATTAAACGCTGAGTAGCTATTTGTTCTGTAATTACAGTTCTTGAATGGGCATGATACTATCTCATGACTTCGTAAATGACTTCTCAAATGAACAAATAGAATCTCCTCAGAAAAGGGCTGCTTGAAGTTACACAAAGGACATGTAAAAAAACCACATGCTCTTTCAGCTGCATCTACTCTACATGAATCATTATGAGATCTTGACAGATGAGCTTTCATTGCTTCGAATGACGGAAAAGTACAAATACAACTGTCATAGAGACATGGCAGGGGGGACACTCTTGAATATTGGCTATGCAGTACAGTATAGTGCCAAAATAATTGTCCCCGGGTATTTGAAGTTGCAGAACACAACTTGCACTTCCACTCCATTGGGCCAACTTCAGCCTGCAATTTAAATATTTTTAATTAAAGTCTAAACCTTTTCAGCCCTGTTTTGCACTTTTGGCTATTCAAAAAATGTAATAAAAAAATAAATGAATAAAAATGTGTCTAAAATTTTGAAGGGG
>NW_023268186.1:700-1356 GCF_013103735.1 Etheostoma cragini
ATTAGGCCAACCAGTTGACAACACATCAGTAATTTGATTAAGTCTGTTCTGCTGCAAAAATCTTTTTTAAAATTCAAATTACTACACAAAACTCACCTATTGGCACCTGTCTGATGACGAAACGCTGAATCTTGGTAGCACTTTTTGTGGTCCGATATCTGTACACAACATGCACACAAAGAGGATTTGTTAATGTTCAAAAGCATTTTTAAAATACATAATGATAATCAAATTTAAAAGAGTGAATATACAGATAAAGTTTCCAAAGCAATCAAAAACATTCACTGTACACTAAAATAAAATTTACACTAATTATAGTAAAAACTAAAATGTTAAATGACGAGCAAGTTAGTTATTAACAAGCAAAGCATCAAAGTTGTGTACTTATAGATCTGCTATTTCTGATGTTGATGTTTTTGTTTTTAACAAAGTATTAATAAGGGGTTCAAGTAATGGACCTCAAAGTTAGTCATAGGAAAAGAATGACTGAGGAAACACATGAAATAAAACCAATTGTTAATAACAACATTTCATAAAACATCCTACCTGAAGTGTTTAAACGATTTCGAGATGATCTCCCAACCACACACTTGAGCCTACGAAGAATTTCAAACACAGGCCTGGTTAGCATCATGACAACACTAACATTATGAGGT
>NW_023268187.1:0-4560 GCF_013103735.1 Etheostoma cragini
TGTTTCAGCCCATTTACTCCCACTGGTCTGGCTGTTTCCTCCCATTTACTCCCACTGGTCTGGCTGTTTCAGCCCATTTACCCCTTTAAAGCAGATTATGCGTATTGTCTTTCTGCGTTCTGATTGGCTAAAGGCTGCAGGTTCCACTCTGGAAGGAAGTAAGCCCTTCTGGATAAACATGGTTTGGCAACGGGAACGGGATTCGAACCAACAACCAGTTACAACCCGGCGGTATGGCCCTTTAAGAGAGATGGGGGTTCTCCTGTTGGATCATGAAACAGTTTCATCAAAAGTCTGAAAACAAACAGAAAAGAGCCGAAGAGCCGGCGAACGTCTCTGAGATTTCGGTTCGGTAGAAAACCAGCACACACACACACACACACACACACACACACACACACACACACACACACACACACAGACGTCCCAAAGTGTCCGTGAGTCCATCCCAGATGTCAGTGAACGCATCGTGACTGTTTGGGATTTGTAACAACGCAGCATTATGGATCAAAACTTCAGAACGTAGGAGCCGATATTCTGCTGCATTCTGTAACACGGACCCTGAACGCATCGCACGCAATAGGTTACACATTTCTCCGCTCTTCCAAAGTGGGGGGTTCCCCTTTTCCCAACATTTTGAGGCGCTTTATTTCTGACTTTAGGTCTTAATGGCGACCAAGCTGCACGTTATCTGATTTATAAATTATGCAAACATAAAGTCAGAGATGTTTTGGTTTGGAGTTCAGTAAAAACTCCAAACATGTCCGTCTCTGGATGGGATCGTTTCCATTTGGTAGCGACGTTGCGTTTAATGCTGCGTTCCAGGCACAGTTTTTACCCCGTAAGTAGCGCTCCAGGCCTAATGTGTTCTTGTATTTTATCCTAGTATTATTCCATGTATATTGTATGTATGTGTATTGTATCCTAGTATTCCATTTATATTTATATTCTGGGCTGTGTGACTGATTTTGCTGCTGAAACACTATCATTTCTCATTTTATTGGGATCAATATCTATCTAACCCCTCCAGCTAGCGTTAGCGTTAGCTAGCGTTAGCATTAGCGTTAGCTAGCGGCTATATACCGTTGACGTTAGCTAGCGCTAGCTGATACTAGCGATTTCTAGCGATTAACAAACATAACCAGTAGTAGTACACATTGTATGTGTACTGTTTTGAGTACAATGTGAGTCGTTGATACGAAATCACGGGGACCTGGGGCCGTTCCAGGTGCGTTCACAGGTAGAAGGTTGTGGAAACGCGAGTTACTGGTGGCCTTGAACGCAGCATGAAACTCATCTTCTTGACATTTTCTTCAAAGCCAGAAGAGAAGAAACATCTTCCATTGGTCGATTGTCACGTACTGCACGTACTAATACATGCTCTCAACACAGTATAAGTACTTGCATTTTGTTACTTTTGCTATATTATTTAATTACATATTATTCAACTTAATGTCACTTAATATGGCCACCTCACTTTAATTTAAAATACTTTTTATATAACGCCAATATTATCTGTTTTGTGTAATAACACCGGCTTAAAATGTGTAAAATACTCTGTTTATAAATTATTACAACTCCTTCATTATGTAAATATCTTAAAAACGTCCTTTAGCTATGTAAATACCGTGCATATCACACTCCTTATATTTCTTTATTTATATTTATACTCTGATATTTACATACTTGCAACTGTAACACAGGATTTCCCTTCAGGGATCAATGAAGTATTTCTAACGCACTACTTTTTGCACATTAAGTATTACCTAATATAATCTAATATATGAGATTTATTACACAACTCTGAGAAATGTGTAGCATGTTGCGTTCAGGGCCGTTATCCCATAATGCAGTGCGGGTGGTATTACATAACGAGGTGAGAAAGTACTACATCCTGGGAGTTTTAGTACACAATGTGTCGGTAGTCCCGGAGGAATCAGAACCAGTTCCTGTCGGCTCTGTGTGGAAAACGGATCCGGAGTCAGCCCTTAGCACGGATGCAGTTCCGGATCCCCGACGTGGTCCGCCGGGGATCAGGTCCAGGTTAGAGTTCTGATTACGATGGGGGACAAAGTCCTGAAAACCCAGACCTCGGACCAGGAAGTCTGGCGTGTAAACTTGAGGTTGAGACGTTCTGGAAACGTCTCAATTTGACCCGGACGCTGTCTTAAAGGACTTTGTTGCCGGTTTGTTCCTGCAGAGGGTTCGGGTCCCGAGTCCCTGTGTCCCGGTGTCCCTGTGTCCCGAGTCCCTGTGTCCCTGTGTCCTGGTGTCCCCCGAGACAAGCTCCTGCAGGAGGACGTCCGCTGGCGTCAGCCGGAGGTCAGAGACCGGCTCGGCTGCTGCGTGTGAACGCTGCGATCCAGCGACGGTGTTATGGATTCTGGGTCTAACTGTTTCTAACCCGCCCCCCCAACAGGACGTGGGCTCGCCCGGTCGGCGTGTCCGGGGTATTTTGGGTCGATGTGAAACCCGTCTCTGTGCAGACCCGTAGAGACGGCGGTGTGCACGCCGTGTCTACCCGAACACAACGAGCCAGGCGATAAAAACAGACAGCAGGGAAAAAGACTTCGGAAAAATACAAAAGACTCAATGACTCAAGACTGCAGGGAAAGTCTCCCAGAGAGACAGACGAGTCTAGTCCTCATCCTAGAAACGTGAGACAGCATTAAAGCAGGATGTAAAATCCCACATTTGTCCCGTCCTTTTGTCTCTCTATGCTGTGGGGGGTGAGGGGGCCCTCCCCCCTAGAGGGGGCCCAGGATGTGGTGCCCCGCCCCTGATCGGCCCGATGTGGTATGGATCTGGTTTCCTGTGACGTGGCGGTGGATGAGTGGGTTTTTTGGCGGGGTCAAAGGTCAGACAGGCGTCCGTCAGATTGTGTCTGTCTGATTGGTCGGCAGCCACGGGAGGGGGGGACAAAGTACGGGGGGGGGGGTAAACTGGGTGACGGTTGCCAGGGTGTAAAGATAACAAAACAACAAAAACATAAAAATAAACAAATATTGTGGACGAAAAGCAGGAAAAACAAAAAGAAAACATTGGGTTAAAAATTAAGGTTTAACCCTGATGTCCCCATGTTGTCCCCATGTTGTCCCCATGTTGTCCCCATGTTGTCCCCATGTTGTCCTCATGTTGTCCTAATGGTGTCCTTATGTTGTCCTCATGTTGCCCTCATGTTTCCCTTATGTTGTCCTCATGTTGTCCTCATGTTGTCCTCATGTTGTCCTCATGTTGCCCTCATATTTCCCTTATGTTGTCCTCATGTTGTCCTAATGGTGTCCTTATGTTGTCCTCATGTTGCCCTCATGATGTCCTCATGTTGTCCTCATGTTTCCCTTATGTTGTCCTCACGTTGTCCTCATGTTGTCCTCATGTTGCCCTCATGTTGCCCTCATGTTGTCCTCATGTGTTGTCCTCATGTTGCCCTCATGTTGTCCTCATGTTGTCCTAATGATGTCCTCATGTTGTCCTCATGTTTCCCTTATGTTGTCCTCATTTTGCCCTGATGTTGTCACCATGTTGTCCTCATGTTGTCCCCATGTTGTCCTCATGTTGCCCTCATGTTTTCGTCATGTTGTCTTTATGTTGTCTTCATGTTAATATCTGTCCTACTTCTTTGTCTGTCTCCTTCTCCCTCAACCTCCCTCCGTCTTTTCCAATCTTTGATTTGTTTTTTTTTGGAACAAAAGTGTCTTTGTCCTCCTCTTCTCTCCATTTCCAGTCTCTTTTTGTGTCTTTTTGTCTCTCGCCCCTCCCGTGTGTCCGTCTGTGTCTCGTTTCCCCCTCTCCCGTGCGTCCTGTAACAACCCTCTTTGTGTCTCCCCCCTGTCCTTTCCTGTCCCTCTTTCTGTCTCCCCTGTCCCGTCCCTTTTTGTCTCCCCCAGTCCTGTCCCTGTGTGTCCCCCGTCCCGTCCCGTGCGTCCCTCTATGTGTCTTTGGGCTCCAGCTTGCAGGACATGTCAAACAGCAGGTTCTGGTTGTCGATGACCTGCAGCTGCCGGACGTACGCCTTCGTCTGCAGGTGGGACGGGGACGTCTCCGTATCCATGGCTACCGGGGGACATGGGGAGAGAACAGAAGAGATAAAGGAGTTACACAAGAACAGGTACAAGAGACACTTTACTGCAGTAAAAGTACTAATACCACACGGTGGAGGTACTCTAGACTTTCCTATATTATGTAATATTAATATATAAATATATCAACTTTAGATTTTTATTTTCTGACTTGAAAATAAACTCTGACTTTGATTTATTGAAATATTTTTGACTTTTTGGGGGAATTTAACTTTTTCTGACTCCGTGGTCTTTGTGTCTCTCGAGTCCAGAGAGCTGCAGGGACACAAAGGGTCCACCAGATGGAGACAAAGTCCAACTGAGACGGACCTGCACTACAGAGACCAGAAGTCCTGCCCCTCTTCTTCTGGTCCGTTGGACCTTAAATCGGAAAATTATGAATGGGAGTGAACGGGGGGGCGGGCTCATACTCTGCTCCTGACTGGCTAGTAGTCCTTACCTAGGTACTGTCAGGGCCCTCATACTCTGCTCCTGACTGGCT
>NW_023268188.1:0-2438 GCF_013103735.1 Etheostoma cragini
TCTCACTAGTTTTATCTCCAGAGTGAGACATCTCACTAGTTTTATCTCCAGAGTGAGACATCTCACTAGTTTTATCTCATATATCAACCCTCCTGTTGTCTTCGGGTCCTCAAATTTTTTCCCCTTTAAAAAATGTCTTTATCTGAAATGTGAGTTTCTTTTTAAAAATGGATTAGATTCCTTCCAACGCTCTTTGAAATACAACTGATCACTTTCACTCCTCTGATCTTAACTATTAGTCTGAATAATTCATAATTTCTACTTTTTAAATCTTAGTTATAATTCTATATAAATGAGGGTTATTGACCATGACACAAATCGACTCAAAATGAACACAAAGTGACTCAAAACCACTCACAAAGTGACTCAAAACCACTCACAAAGGGACTCAAAATGAACACAAAGTGACTCAAAAAAACTCAAAATGAACAAAAAGAGACTCAAAATGAACACAAAGAGACTCAAATGAACACAAAGTGACTTAAAACAAACACAAAGAGACTCCAAATGAACCCAAAGACTCAAAATGAACACAAAGTGACTCAAAATGAACACATAGAGACTCAAAATGAACACAAAGTAACTTAAAACAAACACAAAGTGTCTCAAAATTAACACAAAGTGACTCAAAAAGACTCAAAATGAACAAAAAGTGACTCAAAATGAACACAAAGAGACTCAAAACAAACATAAAAGAGACTCAAAATGAACACAAAGTGACTTAAAACAAACACAAAGAGACTCAAAATGAACACAAAGTGACTCAAAATTAACACAAAGAGACTCAAAACAAACACAAAGACTCAAAAGGAACACAAAGTGACTTAAAACAAACACAAAGTGACTCAAAATGAACACAAAGTGACTCAAAATGAACACAAAGTGACTCAAAATTAACACAAAGAGACTCAAAACAAACACAAAGACTCAAAATGAACACAAAGTGACTTAAAACAAACACAAAGTGACTCAAAATGAACACAAAGTGACTCAAAATGAACACAAAGTGACTTAAAACAAACACAAAGAGACTCAAAATGAACACAAAGTGACTCAAAATGAACACAAAGAGACTCAAAACAAACACAAAGACTCAAAATGAACACAAAGTGACTTAAAACAAACACAAAGTGACTGAAAATTAACACAAAGTGACTCAAAATGAAAACAAAGTGACTCAAAATAAACACAAAGAGACTCAAAATGAACACATAGAGTCAAAATGAACACAAAGTGACTTAAAACAAACACAAAGTGACTCAAAATGAACACAAAGTGACTTAAAACAAACACAAAGTGTCTCAAAATGAACACAAAGAGACTCAAAACAAACACAAAGACTCAAAATGAACACAAAGTGACTTAAAACAAACACAAAGAGACTCAAAATGAACACAAAGAGACTCAAAACAAACACAAAGACTCAAAATGAACACAAAGTGACTGAAAATGAACACAAAGTGACTGAAAATGAACACAAAGTGACTCAAAATGAACACAAAGAGACTCAAAATGAACACATAGAGAGTCAAAATGAACACAAAGTGACTTAAAACAAACACAAAGTGACTCAAAATGAACACAAAGTGACTCAAAATGAACACAAAGTGACTTAAAACAAACACAAAGTGTCTCAAAATTAACACAAAGTGACCCAAAAAGACTCAAAATGAACAAAAAGAGACTCAAAATGAACACAAAGTGACTCAAAATGAACAAAAAGAGACTCAAAATGAACACAAAGTGACTCAAAATGAACACAAAGAGACTCAAAACAAACACAAAGTGACTCAAAATGAACACAAAGTGACTCAAAATGAACACAAAGAGACTCAAAACAAACACAAAGTGACTCAAAATGAACAAAAAGAGACTCAAAATGAACACAAAGAGACTCAAAACAAACACAAAGAGACTCAAAACAAACACAAAGTGACTCAAAATGAACACAAAGTGAGTCAAAATTAACATCCTTTACTTTATGTTCACTTTACTCCACAGTCTGCTCGGCTCAGCAGTAACAGCTGACTGAATGGAAGGCAATGAAAGCTTGCACTCTGCCTGGCAACAGCGGCGGAATTCTGTGATTGGCTGGTGGCGCCGTGACGTCACGCGTGCCTGCCTGGGCTGGAATGCAGGCGGAGGATCAGCGAGTCAAACGGCGTCATCACACACGTCGCTTTGACTCTGCTCTAACATCCCATAATAACCCGGGTCACACACCGTGTCAGACCGTGTTATGTATAATAACATAATATTGTTTAGTATATTATATTTATTTAAATATATGTTATAATTTTCAGGGTGTGGATGAAATGTTAAGGGGAAATATTATGCTAATTTTTAGGTTTGTATTTTGAGTTTCTATTAGAACTTGTTTACATGCTTTATAGTTGTGTTAGAGTGTGTGCATGTGTGTGTGTGTGGGGGGGGGGGGG
>NW_023268189.1:0-2544 GCF_013103735.1 Etheostoma cragini
TGCTGTTAATGCTAACATTCCTGCTATAGCTCCTGCTGCTACTACTGATGCTCCTACTGCTGTTAAATCACCCCCCCCTCCCACCCCATTGTATGGAGCTGCAAGGACCAGGAGCGCCTTGAGTGCTATTCCTACCATAGCTCCTACTCCTCCTGCTACTGCTCCTGCTACTGCTTTATCTGCTGCTCCTGCTCTTGCTACTACAGCTCTTCCTGCAGCTCCTGCTGCTACTACTGCTAACACTCCTATTGCTAAACTAGCACCCCCAGTGAAGAGAGATGCAAGGAACAGGAGTGCTACTGCTACTGCTGCTCCTACTCCTCCTGCTACTGCTCCTACCACTCTAGCAATATATCGTGCTCTGGCGTCATCTCTTCTCTCCTGCAGCCTTCTGAACTCATTAATGTTCATCAGGTCATAGAGATGAGGAGGGTCTCCAGCCCGTCTTCCTCTCAGAACCACGTCCATCTTCAGGTCTCCTGGTCCTCCTGACGTGTTGAGATCTCCTCTTCAGAGAGATGGAGAAGCTGATTTTATATCAGACTGTGGAGAAAGGAAGAGACACACACCATCAGAATACACACACACAGATACATTTTGGACCCACCTTCTCATTCAATGTGTTACCTTTATCTTCGTGACTATGTCCTTTGTAGATTATCACTGAAGGCATCAGAACTATGAATGAACACATGTGGAATTATGGACTCAACAAAAAAATTAAATAACTGAAAACATTTCTTATATTCTAGTTCCTTCAAAGTACCCCCACACACACACACCCTTTTATTTAAGCAGGTTCTCATTCACAACAACAACCTGGCCAAGGAAACATACAGATTCAAATTTGTGTGTATGTGTATGTGTGTGTTTGTATGTGCTCTTACCTGTGTGTGTCAGCTGTGTGAGGCGGTGCAGGTGAAGCAGCAACTGAGCGTGCTCAGTCTGTCTCTTATCTTTAAGTCTCTGAGTCGTAGGGTGGGACGTCCCACAGTGATGTCACTACGAGACGTTAGGGTGGGACGTCCCACAGTGATGTCTCTGGTCTCTGTGGAACTGTCTGGCTCTGTCCCATCAAACCGGTCCCAAAGCCTCTACTTCAGATCAGGGTGTGTTCATTTCTTTTTCTCATTATGTAAAGAGCCGTCAGTCTCAGGCCTCTAGTTGGGAGAAACCATTCAGATCAGCGTGTGACAGCAGCTCAGTCTGAACTAGTTCTGTGTTTGGTAAAGGTGTGCCAGCTGCCAGAAGTATGCCTGGGGAAGGGGGGGTCACTAAAGTCTAATTCTGCTAAACTACAAGCCCAGTTCCTGCTTTACGCTCAGATCTCAGTTCTAAAACAGTTTTTACCAAACACTACACCAAAATCTCTGCATCTAACAGAATTATCATGAAGTAAATCCCTTGTTTCTACGAGAACCACACAATGATTCAGATGTGTGTGTGTGTTCTTACCTGTGTGTGTGTCAGTGTGTGAGGCGGTGCAGTTGAAGCAGCCAGCAACTGAGCGTGCTCAGTCTGTCTCTCAGCTTTCAGAGTTGTTTCTCTCAAATCACATGACCAGAGTCTCCATGTCATGAGTGAAAGGCTAATGTATAACTCTTATCACGTGTGTGTGTGTGCATGTGCGTGTGTGTGTGTGTGTGTGTGTGTCTGTGTGTCTGTGTGTGTGTTCTGGTAAACATCACGTTGTGGGGACAAGAATCTGTTTACACAGTCACGTCATGTTGACCACTTGCGGTATGGGGACCAAAAATCAGGTCCCCATAAAGGAAACCTTTTTAAATGAATGCTGACGTCATTCTAAAGGTGTGATTTTTAGCATTGGCCCATAATACATGTTTTTCAGTTAGTGTGTGTGTGTGTGTGTGTGTGTGTGTGTGTGTGTGTGAGAATGGTGTGCACACCAGCCCCCCTGAAGGTTGAGAGTGGTAACGCACTCATTGGTTCACACACACATATTCCAAATATGGTTAGTTACCGCCCACTTCCTGGTCCTCGTTAGGGCGGATTTCAGCAGCAAAAAGTAATTCAGTGTTTAGGCCACTGTTGAATAGGGTACAATTTTAAACTAATAGATATCACCATGAAACTTCCTCAGTCGACTACTTACACACTACTGAAAAGAATCTGGTAGTTCTTCTAGGAGAAGGGACAGCAGCTCCACTAACAACTTATGTGTCTGCCTGCCAGCCTGAGGGAGAGAGTGTTTCCATACCTGTTACTCTCCTTTGGTGTCTCTGATAAGTTTTAACATGAAGGCCAGGAATCCCCAACACTTAGCTGATTTTTCTGAGATCTACATATCCGAAGCCAAATTCATGCGCTAACAGCAGCATTCACACATTCCCCTCAAATGCTGCATTGTTCCTGGATCTTGAAGACAGGTAGATGTGTAGACCCTTTGCCTTTATACGTATCTGCTTTGCAAAGACTGCACTTTAATATTAAACTGCAACAGAACTTATGATTCTGTGGATTCATGTTAACTTTAAGCCCTGTCCCTGCACAATAAGGACAAATTAAACCACAGATCAGTCCATT
>NW_023268190.1:0-1130 GCF_013103735.1 Etheostoma cragini
TATATGAAAAAGCCAAAATATAGTATGGCAAAAAATATGAAAAAGCCAAAATATAGTATGGCAAAAAATATGAAAAAGTCATAAAATAGTATGGCAAAATATATGAAAAAGCCAAAATATAGTATGGCAAAATATATGAAAAAGCCAAAATATAGTATGGTAAAAAATATGAAAAAGTCAAAATATAGTATGGTAAAATATATGAAAAAGCCAAAATATAGTATGGCAAAATATATGAAAAAGCCAAAATATAGTATGGCAAAATATATGAAAAAGCCAAAATATAGTATGGTAAAATATATGAAAAAGCCAAAATATAGTATGGCAAAAAATATGAAAAAGCCAAAATATAGTATGGCAAAATATATGAAAAAGCCATAAAATAGTATGGTAAAAAATATGAAAAAGTCAAAATATAGTATGGCAAAATATATGAAAAAGCCAAAATATAGTATGGTAAAATATATGAAAAAGCCAAAATATAGTATGGTAAAAAATATGAAAAAGCCAAAATATATTATGGCAAAATATATGAAAAAGCCAAAATATAGTATGGTAAAATATATGAAAAAGCCAAAATATAGTATGGCAAAAAATATGAAAAAGCCAAAATATAGTATGGCAAAATATATGAAAAAGCCAAAATATAGTATGGCAAAATATATGAAAAAGCCAAAATATAGTATGGCAAAATATATGAAAAAGCCAAAATATAGTATGGCAAAATATATGAAAAAGTCAAAATATAGTATGGTAAAAAATATGAAAAAGCCAAAATATAGTACGGCAAAATAAATGAAAAAGCCAAAATATAGTATGGCAAAAAATATGAAAAAGCCAAAATATAGTATGGCAAAATATATGAAAAAGCCAAAATATAGTATGGCAAAAAATATGAAAAAGCCAAAATATAGTATGGCAAAAAATATGAAAAAGCCATAAAATAGTATGGTAAAAAATATGAAAAAGTCAAAATATAGTATGGTAAAAAATATGAAAAAGCCAAAATATAGTATGGCAAAATATATGAAAAAGTCAAAATATAGTATGGCAAAAAATATGAAAAAGTCAAAATATAGTATGGTAAAAAATATGAAAAAGCCAAAATATAGTATGGCAAAATATATGAA
>NW_023268191.1:0-1105 GCF_013103735.1 Etheostoma cragini
CCCCCCCCCCCCCCCCATGTGAATGTCTAACCCACCGACGACCTGCAGGGGGCGACAGGAAGCCGCATTTTACATTTATTAACCAGTTAGGCTGAATCTCATTTCTCTATCTTACCCCTTTCCTTAAATAACTGATCTTGTTTTGTGATCTTTACAGTCCTGTGCATATATACTTGCAACCAGGGCTGTAGTCAAGACCACATTAGTCAAGTCCAAGACAAGTCCAAAACCAGGACTAGTCGAGTCCAAGTCAAGACCAAGTCGAAAGAGGTTCGAGTCCAAGTCAAGACCGAGTCCGGGACAAAAAAAACCTTTTTATGCATGACAATCATTTTGTGTTTCACTTTATCTCCAATATTATTATCAACATTATAAAGACACCTGGACTCGGTCCAGACCAGAAGCCATACTGGGCAAGACCAGTGGCCGAGACAAGTCCGAGTCCAAATACTAGCGAGTCCAAGACTAGTCCGAGACCATAGAAAAATGGTCTGGAGTCCGGACTACTACAGCCCTGGTTGCAACCTTGTTCTTAATTGAAACTTTTTAAAAATCGCTAGCTTGCTAACGCTAACGCTACATTAATGACTTGCACAACGGTCCTGCGTTTCTCTGCCCTGAATGGACTGTACACTCAGTTTTAACCATTAGCGGAGAATTTGGTTTGAGATCAGTGCACAACACTCCTTGCTCTGGAGACAACGCTACGAGCTTTAATTATACCGCTAACTCGCTAACTCAGAGATCGCTGCAAAAATCCTTGATTATTCGGCACGTTTTCTTGAAAAATGCGATGGAATATGTTGGATGATTGTGCAATTTCATGCGATGAAACTGCAAAAAAATGCAATTTGATGACAGAGAGAGACAAGAGAAGAGAGAAGAGACTGTTTGTCTCGTCGCGTGATTACGTCACTTCATAACGTTCCCATGGCAACAGGGGGAAATGGCTGCTCTTGCGTGACGAAAGTGCGGGGATCATGAAATCACGCAAGCCCCGCGTTATTCTGGATTTTTGGTCGATTACGCGATCTTACGATCGGGTTTTTCTGGAGGGACTGTAAACCTGCCTAGCGCCCCTGTAAGACTTCAGAAGGGGGGGGGG
>NW_023268191.1:1115-2228 GCF_013103735.1 Etheostoma cragini
CGCACAGAACTCCTCGAAGGATATCCTGCCGTCCCCGTCCTTGTCTGCGTTGATGATGGTCTTGTCGACAATCTGCTGGAGCTGGGTGTCCTTCAGGTTGTTGCCCACCATCATCTTGAGGACCTGGAACAGCTCCCCGTTGGATATGTAGCCGTCTTTGTCCATGTCGTAGATCCTGAAGGCAACTGGGGTCGGAGAAGGCCACATGGTTACGTTTGGGGCAAAGCTTTTCCAAAAGGGCGACAGGCAGATGCAACAATCAGTGTGGAAAATACGTAAAAGCAAAAGGATTACTTCCTAAAAACTGTACTCGATACAGCATAGTATCGCGATATTTTCAGTGGCAATACTGTATGGGTACACTGGCCCCAAGTATGGATCTGTTATTATATATTCCATGTATATGTGTAGACTCTATGATGTAATAATAATGGCACAGCAGGAGGGATATATACACAAGACATCAAATAATCAGGCAAAACACATAAAGGCTGTTGATCTACTTCCTGTTTCCTGTTTAATCTACACAATACAAAAAACCTCAGGAGACAAAAAGTGTCATTACAACTTGTGTGTGACGAACACTGCGTATGTCAAAATCTAACAAACTACGATTTATATGGATAGTTCTTGAAATCACGCATGGAAATGGTCGGTCTAGAATCGGATCGTTAGGTGTCCAGAGAACCCCCCCCCCCCCGCTGGTAATTAACAATAAATAGACGTAATGTTGGAAACTCACAGCGCAGCTTCTGCTCCTTGTCGCCTTTGACGCTGAACTGGGAAACTCCTTCGATGAACTCTGCCGGAGGAAAGAAAACAACATCAGCACAGAAACCCCAAAACAAGACCAAAGACCACCACACTACTATCAAAAACACTATGGCAAACTTACTATGCCAACCGCACTTTACTTTACTCCACAATACCTTATGTGACGCCATTTTACTTCAGTCTACCTTCTGCACATTGTCTGTTTTTTCTTGTGTGTTTACTTGTTTGTTTGTCTTGCTTTCATTGTAGAGAATACTGCTGTAAAGAGGGAATTTCCCCGCTGTGGGATGAATTTAGTCTAATCTACTCTAATTGAGCGGAGTGTGGGGACGGGGGACG
>NW_023268192.1:0-1799 GCF_013103735.1 Etheostoma cragini
AGAGAGAGAGAGAGAGAGAGAGAGAGATTGAGAGTGAGAGAGAGAGAGAGAGAGAGAGAGAGCTCAGTCAGCCTGTCTTTGTCTCCTTCCTTGTTTTTAAGCCCTCCATTCATCCGTGCTCCCTGCTTTCCTTCTCCAGTCCCGTGAAGCCCACACAGTCGATATTTTCCCCTAATTAATATGCAAATGAGCTGACATTTACCATCGAGTTGTGTTTACTCGAGTGTTGGCGTCTAACGACTGCACACATCAGACGGCGCTCTGCGTCTCCACATCAGCTTCCCTTCACACTCACATGTAAACCAAGCGGCGGAGCAAATGAGGCGTCATGGAAATAATGTCGACTAATATCGACACGTCGATTAGAGCCGGAGTCACTCTGCTGCCGTGTGTGTGCGTGTTCAGACGCACAATAATGCATTCATGCACTCACACAAGCATGTAGACACACACATATAGATCCCATAAAGTATACGTTATTGTACATCATTGTACGTTATTATTGTTATTACATTCCTCAGTACTTCACCTAAAATGTCTCATAATCTAAAATGTATTGTTGTGTTTTTATAATATACCATAAGACAAGAAACACACAAAAACAGACACAAAAAAGCAAAAACAGACACAACAAAAGCTAACTATACAGTTTATATACTATACTAAAATCTACAAAAACGCACAACAACGCAAAAAAAACACTGCTAAATAAAATGCACACGGAGATGGCCTTACATTCCCTAATGCCTGCACCTAACATGTGTTATAATGTAAAATGTATTGTTGTGTTCTTTCTGTTAAATGTTAACACAACAGAACCCCAAAAATCATAGAAACACAGACATACACAATAACACTCAAATAAAACTCAAATAAGTCACAAAATGTATAAAAAACAAACAAAAAAAATTCAGAAAATCCACATCCCAAAAATACAAAGACAATAAACGCACCGTTAGACACCACAAATTAGAGACAACATACAAAAAACAAACTAAACTAAACTAAAGACACTAAAATCCACAAATCCAAATAAACTCTCAAAAAACAAACAAACAAAACGCACAAAAATGCAAAAAAAGACATAAAACGCACCATAAGACACAAATGAGACACAAAAAAATGCTAAAAAGACACAGAAATAAAAATGCACTGTAAGACACAGATAAGACACAAAACGCAAAAAACAGGCACAAAAAATACAAAAACACTTTAAAATCCACAAACCGCCAAAAACAAACAAAAGTAAAGACACGAAATGCAAAAAAAGACACAAAAAAGACGTAAAGTACTGTTACTACAGAATAAAATGATTCAAGTAAAACTACTGAAAAGTCTCATACACGTAAATAAAAACACGATGTAGGAAATCTGAGTGTTTTTTGGTGAATGAAGAATACTTTTTGATGTAATTGCGCACAAAACAGTGTGTTTCCGACGGAGGGCAGGAGGCGACGCGCCGCCATTAGAACACCAACACGCACTTAGCTGCCTAATGATGAACAGAATAATGAGTGTGAGGAGTTAAGTGGTTTCCACTAATTCATAACTCTCGGCTCATGAAGCACCATTACAGACTTTATCTCGCCGTTTAGATCGCACGCCTCTTCCAACGCAGTCACACGAGGCAAATGTCCCAAAGTCATCCGAACACACCACGCACGCTAGAAGAAACTTTGAAGAGGAAACTTGGGATTAATCGTAATGTCATAGTGTAAATAATGAATAATGAATGCTGCTCTTACAAGGCGGTGTGTTCAGGTGCATTCTGGGCGTGCTGGTCTTACAGGGAGGTGTGT
>NW_023268193.1:0-1068 GCF_013103735.1 Etheostoma cragini
ACCGTCAACAGCCGCACCTACAACAGCGGCACCTACAACTGTCGCACCAACAACTGTAGCATCTACAACTGCCGCACCGTCAACAGCCGCACCAACGACAGCCGCACCTACAACTGCAGCACCTACAACTGCCGCACCAACAACAGCCGCACCTACAACTGCAGCACCCACAACTGCGGCAGCAACAACTGCCGCACCAACAACTGCCGCACCGACTACAGCTGCATCTACAACAGCTGCACCTACAACTGCCGCACCGACAACAGCTGCACCGTCAACAGCTGCACCTACAACAGCGGCACCTACAACTGCCGCACCAACAACTGTAGCACCTACAACTGCAGCACCAACAACAGCTACACCAACAACAGTTGCACCAACGACAGCTGCACCTACGACAGCAGCACCTACAACTGCCGCACCTACAACAGCCGCACCAACGACAGCCGCACCTACAACTGCCGCACCTACAACTGCCTCAGCTACAACTGCCGCACCTACAACTGCCGCACAGACAACAGCCGCACCGACAACAGCTACACCGACAACAGCTGCACCGTCAACAGCCGCACCTACAACAGCGGCAACTACAACTGTCGCACCAACAACTGTAGCATCTACAAGTGCCGCACCCACAACAGCCGCACCAACGACAGCCGCACCTACAACTGCAGCACCTACAACTGCCGCACCAACAACAGCCGCACCTACAACTGCAGCACCCACAACTGCGGCAGCAACAACTGCCGCACCAACAACGACTGCAGCTACAACTGCTGCACCTACAACTGCCGCACCTACAAGTGCCGCACCAACAACTGCCGCACCGACTACAACTGCCGCACCAACAACTGTAGCACCTACAACTGCAGCACCAACAACAGCTACACCAACAACAGTTGCAGCAACGACAGCTGCACCTACGACAGAAGCACCTACAACTGCCGCACATACAACAGCCGCACCTACAACAGCCGCACCAACGACAGCCGCACCTACAACTGCCACACCCACAACTGCCGCACCAACAACAGCCGCACTGACAACAGCTACACCGACAACAGCTGC
>NW_023268194.1:0-1216 GCF_013103735.1 Etheostoma cragini
TGTGTGAGTGTGTGAGTGTGGTCCCAACTCCATTAATAAGGCAAGAGGCAAAATGAAGCCAACGTGAGGACAACATGGAGACAATATGGAGACAATATGGAGACAATATGGAGACAATATGGGGACAACATGGAGACAACATGGAGACAACATGGGGAAAACATGGGGACAATATGGGGACAACATGGGGACAACATGGAGACAACATGGAGACAACATGGGGACAACATGGAGACAACATGGAGACAACATGGGGACAACATGGAGACAACATGGAGACAACATGGAGACAACATGGGGAAAACATGGGGACAACATGGAGACAACATGGGGACAATATGGGGACAACATGGAGACAACATGGGGACAATATGGGGACAACATGGAGACAACATGGAGACAATATGGGGACAATATGGGGACAACATGGAGACAACATGGAGACAACATGGAGACAACATGGGGACAATATGGGGACAACATGGAGACAACATGGAGACAACATGAGGACAACATGAGGACGACATGAGGACAACATGAGGACGACATGAGGACAACATGAGGACAACATGAGGACAACATGAGGACAACATGGAGACAACATGAGGACGACATGAGGACAGGAGGACGACGCTAATCTCCCATGGATCTCAGATCCTATCTTTCTGTTGCCCCTGGCAACAAGACCCTGACCTTTTTCTAGAAGCTGGTTGAAGAATGAAGGAGAGACGCTGCAACACGTCTGGAAACATCCCATAAACCAGTAGCCATGGTAACAGCTCAGAGGAAGACTGGCTCTTTCAGAATAAGAGCAGACACTGCACCATCATGTGCATGGAGAGGCTAAGAGAGACTACATCTCCCAGAACACAACAGGAACCAACATGTGTAAATGAAGTGTTTTTATTTGTCAGAGTCAGAGAAACAAACATGAAGAAGAGAGGAGAGGGGAATTGTGGGTAATAAGTGATCTACTGTCGTCAGCGTGCAGACAGGAAGTCAGCAGAGAGGATCATGGGAAGCCGTCATCAGCAGAGAGGATCATGGGAAGCCGTCGTCAGCAGAGAGGATCATGGGAAGCTGTCGTCGTCGTCTTCGGCCATTTCTTTGGCGAACTCCAGATCCTGCTGCTCACGCTCCCTACGCTCCTACACACACACACAGAGTCACACACACAGAGTCACACACACACACACACACACACACACACACACAC
>NW_023268195.1:0-1823 GCF_013103735.1 Etheostoma cragini
ATACAACCTCCAACCCAAGTGCCTCAGCTTCATGTATAGCTCTGTGTGATAATTACAGTGCTTTCTATTCAGAAAATACTGTGAGTGGTCCAAAGACACCAAGGTTGTTGGTTCAAACACACGACCAGGCTGTTTATAAGTTTTGTAAGTTTATTTTGACCTTTACACCCACAAAGACAAAGACAAATCCACCCAGAGAACCTTTCCGTGCGTACTTGCGTTGGTAGCACAGTTGGTTTGTGCTCGACTCTTAGGCGCCCAGGGTCGAGTGTTCAAGACCGGCTCGTTGCCAGTGTATGTGCAAACACTTAGACAGGAAAGAGAGGTCAGGAAAGGCAGTGCAGGTTAGGAGAGGTTAGGACAGGATTTAGACAAGGACAGGCAGGACTCAGAATAATGGAACTCAGAGACAGGTCTAGACCAGAGTAGGGCATCTTAGAGACAGGTCTAGACCAGAGTAGGGCATCTTAGAGAAAGGGAGACAACATAGTAGGACTTCTTAGAGAAAGGGAGACAATAGCGTAGGGCATCTTAGAGACAGGTCTAGAGCAGAGTAGGCCATCTTAGAGACAGGTCTAGACCAGAGTAGGGCATCTTAGAGGAAGGGAGACAATAGCGCAGGGCATCTTAGAGACAGGTCTAGAGTAGAGTAGGGCATCTTAGAGAAAGGGAGACAATAGTGTACAACGGGTCATGACCAGAGAAGGACAGGGATTATGGTAGGCCAAGAGAGAACGCCAAGAATCCAGTAAGGTATTACTGCAAGAAAATGAAACCAAAAAAAATCAAATTTTTTTTGGGAGAAAAAAAAAAAAAAAAAAAAAGTACGTGCACTTTTATGGCACGTTCTGTGAGTAATAACAATGTAATAACACTTTTTTACATTTTTTAATGACTTTTACAGAGATATTTAGACATAAAACATACTACTAATATTACTCTTATTACATAACATACAATCCTATGAGTATACAGTGAGTACGGGATGAAGAAGGCATGAATGGGGTGAAGGAACTTCTCAGTTGTGGTCCAGAAACTCTGCACTCATCTGGGGAGAAAACAAGAGAAAGCAACAGTTTACTGGATTGTTCTGCTTCAACACATTTGTGTCCATTTCTTGTCTTTAAGGAGGGACAAAAGACACGAGACACAACAAGGTGAAGCTACTGGTGCAGAGGACAGGCTGTGATTGGTTAACATCATCTCCACCAACTTCTCCTCCAGCTGACTGAGCTGGGGGTCGTTTGGGGCAAAAATCACCACCAAGAGGTCAGAGTGGTTTACGGAGGTTTTGTCAACCTCCACAAACGATTCTGTGGCATTTTCACAATTGAAATAAATGATTTGATAAACGTGACGCCAAGAAGAGGAGAAGAAGGAACCAGCTGAACCTTCTCAGAGATTTAGGACGACTAACAACAGCACTACCACACACACACACACACACACACACACACACACACACACACACACACACACACACACACACACACACACACACACACACACACACACACACACACACACACACACACACACACACACACACCACTCAGCTTCAGCTCACAGTTTACATTACACACACTTTGTGTGTTAACTTTGTAATGGGAAAATTACATTTAAGCATGATTTCATATATCCTTCTCTAATATGCATGTATTATTATTATTATTATTATTATTATTATTATTCTCAATGCTTTACAGGTTGTGAGACTTTTAAAATCCCTTCTCTGTGTCCTCCCTGACAGCAGTCCCACTCTGCTCTAGCACTACGTAGTCTTATTACACTTCTTCAGCATAAACAACACAACCTGGGTCTAA
>NW_023268196.1:0-1646 GCF_013103735.1 Etheostoma cragini
ATATATATATATATATATATATATATATATATATACACACACACACACATATATATATACACACACACACACATATATATATATACACACAGAGACACACACACACATATATATACACACACACAGAGACACACACACATACATATATACACACAGAGACACACACACACACATATATATATATATATATGTACACACACACTGGGAGAGAGAAACACATACACACAAACACACATCTGTGTATTTCATGAGCTAGCTGTGCTAACACAATGCTAACTATAGACCCTTGATATTAATGGACAGAGCTTTGATGCTAACACCATGCTAACCATTTACCGTTAACATCAATGGACGGAGCTATGATGCTAACACCATGCTAAACATGTACCGTCAACATCAATGGACGGAGCTATGATGCTAACACCATGCTAAACATGTACCGTCAACATCAATGGACGGAGCTATGATGCTAACGCTAACATCGCCGCTCCGTTACCATGGAGCGTAGAATTTCACCAGCATGGTCTCGTGCTCCGTTGCCAGGTAGTCGAAGTCCGCGTCGCCGAGCTCGAGCACGTCTCTGCGCGACAGCGCGGCGGCGGGAAAACAAGCCAGCAGCGCGAGCGTGACGGCGGCCGCCATAACGAAAGATAACGGTTAACGATGTTTTAAACGGACGACGGTGTCCTTGGTTACCAGGCTCCGCACAACGCCGTCTACTTCCGGATTCCGAAGTAAAAGCCACGAGCTGCGGATTTTGAACTCAAACAGTGAAGATATTTCATATTTAATGAGTTAAATCAAGTCTCCGTGACACGTAGCTCTTCGTCGCGGGACCGAGACACGGAATGACGTGTTTGAAGCACCCGTCACATCTGGTGCTCTTATTGTGAAGGCAGGTTTCTTTTACACTCCTGACGAGTGAATTTACATTCATATATTATTCACAACCAAAGGAAGAGAAAGGACAAGACTTTAGTAATAATTATATTAATAATATATTAATACATCTCTGATTGGTCCACAGCGGTAGGAGGTGACGTCACCGCTGTCAGTCCCAGCGCGCGCCTCTGGGAGGTTTTATTTCATATTTATCCGAGTTTTATAACAATATATAATTATAGATAGTGTATATAATTACTAGGTACTTGATTTGTGAGGACTTGAAAATAAATTCAAAATAAGATATTTTTAAGTTAAGACGAAATAAAAAATAATTAAAGAAATTCTACAAAATAAAAGCATTACATATTTAAGTATTAAAATGTGACGATTTAAATATGAAAATAATAATTAAAAGAGACAAAACCTTGAAGACTGACAAGTTACTTAATAAAGGTTGTTGTCTGTGTGTGTCTCAGTGTGTATCTGTCTGTGTGTGTGTGTGTATATATATATATATATGTGTGTTTCTCAGTGTGTATATGTGTGTGTGTGTGTGTGGGTGTGTCTTTCTACGTGTGTGTTTATATATGTGTGTGTGTGTGTGTAACTCTCCAAACATTCAGTCGTTTCCTGTTCATTCAATTTTATTTAAAAGAAATAAAGATAACCACACTTTATGATGCGTGCGTACACACACACACACACACACACACACACACACACACACACACACACACACACACACACACACACACACACAC
>NW_023268197.1:0-1195 GCF_013103735.1 Etheostoma cragini
TTCAGATACAGTATTAGGGACCACTAAGGTCTATATAAAAGAGACTTCAGATACAGTATTAGGGGACCACTGAGGTCTGTGTTTTTGTAATACAGTAAACGCCCAGAGACCACCGAAGTGTAACATTGTATACACATTGTGAGTCCAAGTTGTGACTTGGTTTCCGCCCCCCCCCCAGTGATGATGCAGAGTTCCTGTGGAGGCTGGCCCGGGCGTCTCGGGACCTGTCCGAACTGCCCAACATGGAGGACGGACGGAAGAAGCAGCTGATATTCGAGGGCTTCGAATTTGCAAAGAAGGCACTTGAGAAGGATGAGAAGTGTTTCGCAGCACACAAAGTAAGACGCTGGTTTCACTGATTTCACTGATTCTTTGCTAACATTTGCATCTGTAGCATATCGCCAAGTTCATCAAATCCTTACATGACACGGCAGATTATTTTAAAGGAGCTGTAAAAAGACACCAAGCTCTGATTGGACCACTCTTTCTCTCTAACAGTGGTATGCAGTATGTCTCAGTGATGTAGGTGAATACGAGGGGGTCAAGGTGAAAATTGGAAATTCCTACATCATCCGGGAACATTTAGAGGTGAGAGGACATTCGGGTCAGTGTTATTTATCATTGTGTGACTATATTCTGAAGTCAAACATGTTTCTTTTTCCTAGAAAGCCATCCAGCTCAATCCCAAAGACGCCACTTCCTTACATATTTTGGGTTACTGGTGAGTAAACCATGTACTTGTCTTATAATACAGCTGCTATATCAATTCAAATATGGATACAAGTCGGTTATACTGGGAAACTCAGTCTTCCAAGACTTCAGAGGCCAAAGGAAAAGGAATTTGGCAGTTTGGCAGTAAGTTGTTGTAAAAACGGTGGCAGTAGTGACTGTGAAAAACATACTAATGCAAAGAGAATGAGGCGTAAACCAGATTAAAAGAAACTGTGTGTGCATGAGACTTAAAGGTGCTCTAAACAATGTCACGCGTTTTTTAGGCTGCAACATTTGTCACATACAACAAACATCTCCTCACTATCTGCTAGCTGCCTGTCCCCAGAACACACTGTAAAAAAATCTCCTCACTATCTGCTAGCTGCCTGTCCCTAGAAGACACTGTAAAAACATCTCCTCACTATCTGCTAGCTGCCTGTCCCCAGAACACTGTAAAAAACATCTCCTCACTATCTGCTAGCTG
>NW_023268199.1:0-1128 GCF_013103735.1 Etheostoma cragini
GAGTAAGTTAGAGAGTTAGTTAGAGAGTTAGTTAGTTAGAGAGTAAGTTAGAGAGTTAGTTAGTTAGTTAGAGAGTTATTTAGTTAGAGAGTAAGTTAAAGAGTAAGTTAGAGAGTTAGTTAGAGAGTTAGTTAGAGAGTTAGTTAGTTAGAGAGTAAGTTAGAGAGTTAGTTAGAGAGTTAGTTAGTTAGAGAGTAAGTTAGAGAGTTAGTTAGTTAGAGAGTAAGTTAGAGAGTTAGTTAGTTAGAGAGTAAGTTAGAGAGTTAGTTAGTTAGTTAGAGAGTTAGTTAGTTAGAGAGTAAGTTAAAGAGTAAGTTAGAGAGTTAGTTAGAGAGTTAGTTAGTTAGAGAGTAAGTTAGAGAGTTAGTTAGTTAGTTAGAGAGTTAGTTAGTTAGAGAGTTAGTTAGTTAGAGAGTTAGTTAGAGAGTTAGTTAGAGAGTTAGAGAGTTAGAGAGTTAGTTAAATAGAGAGTAAGTTAGAGAGTTAGTTAGTTAGTTAGTTAGAGAGTTAGTTAGTTAGTTAGTTAGAGAGTTAGTTAGTTAGAGAGTTAGTTAGAGAGTTAGTTAGTTAGAGAGTTAGTTAGTTAGAGAGTTAGTTAGAGAGTTAGTTAGTTAGAGAGTTAGTTACAGAGTTAGTTAGTTAGAGAGTAAGTTAGAGAGTTAGTTAGAGAGTTAGTTAGTTAGAGAGTAAGTTAGAGAGTTAGTTAGTTAGAGAGTTAGTTAGTTAGTTAGAGAGTTAGTTAGAGAGTTAGTTAGAGAGTTAGTTAGTTAGAGAGTTAGTTAGTTAGAGAGTTAGTTAGTTAGAGAGTTAGTTAGTTAGAGAGATAGTTAGAGAGTTAGTTAGTTAGAGAGTTAGTTAGTTAGAGAGTTAGTTAGGTAGTTAGAGTTAGTTAGAGAGTTATTTAGTTAGAGAGTTAGTTAGTTAGAGAGTTAGTTAGAGAGTTAGTTAGAGAGTTAGTTAGTACGCCCGGACTCAAACCTTGAGAGTCCCAGCTTCCTGTAAATGTATTTCCAGCGCTGCCCATTCAGATTGTGAGTGCCGGTGAGGGTCAGCTGCCTGGCGTGAGGGTTAGCTGCCTGGCGTGAGGGTTAGCTGCCTGGCGTGAGGGTTAGCTGCCTGGCGTGAGGG
>NW_023268200.1:0-1119 GCF_013103735.1 Etheostoma cragini
GTGTGTACTGGGTCTGTGTGTGTACTGGGTCTGTGTGTGTACTGAGCAGAGTTGCCAAAAAATGTACTCAAGTAAAAGTTAAAGTACTCATCCAAATAATTCACTTTCCCTCCAATATCAGTATCAACATAATGAATCACATCAGAGCGGGGCGGGACCCTCAGACCGGAACACAGCAAAGCTAGACAAGACTGGACAAGACAGGAAACTAGACCACCAAAACAAAACAGGAAGCAGAACAAACAGACACTTACCGGGGGACAAGAGACAGGACCAACAACACAAGACCAGGGAGAAAACTAAGAACCAAACACAAGGAGGTAAAAAAGGGGGTACCTAATCCCAACAAGACCCCAAACCGTGACACTCACAGCACATGGAGGAGATGAACGTGCCATCCAGCCTTCGCCTTATAATGATGAACGTGCCATACAAACAGAGGGAGAGATGGAGGTCTGTCGCCTGGGAGCTGCAGGACCGCCGTGCTTCCAGAGCTATGTTCCCAGATTTTGAGGCCTTCATTGAACGTGAGGTGAAGATTCTGTCGGATCCTCTCTTTGGCGACCTACAGGGTCTGCAACCAGACCCTTCCTCTAGCCTAAACTCAAGAGCAGATCTGCTGGAAGAGTCCAAGCTACCGTTGCTGCCATTAATGCTGCTGTAGGCAGCACAAGAGGACCAACGAGGAGTCGTGCTGTGTGTGTAGGAGCCAGCATTCAGCGGAGACGTGTCCACGGCTCGATGAGATGACGCGCAGGGAGACGATGGACGCTTTGAAAGTAGGCAGAGTGTGTTTCAGCTGTCTGAGGAGAGGTCATGTGAGCAGGGACTGTGACAAACCTTCGACATGTCCGTCCATCCATCTTCATCCGCTTAAACAACGGACCGTTATTTACATTTGGTTTGGTCGTGTTTCGATTCTTGAATTCAGAAACCAGGAACGGAGAACGGCTCTATTTTTTTTTTTTACCGTTTCTTTGTTTTTGGTTTGAAACGAGCACCAAAAAATAAAGAGGTTTTCTCCTGATTTCGTTTTGTGGTTCGAACGAAAACACGTGGACGGACCGTTAGGTAACCACGAGCTTTAACCCTCGGGTTGTCCTCACGTTGAAATAAACC
>NW_023268201.1:0-2516 GCF_013103735.1 Etheostoma cragini
TATATATATATATATATATATATATATATATATATATATATATATATATATGTATATATATATATATATATACATGCTAGGAGTGGATACATGTATATAGAAGCTATGTGTGTACATTTATATAGAAGCTGTGTGTGTGTGTGTGGACATATATATATATATAAGCTATGTGTGTGTGTACAAATATATATAGAAGCTGTGTGTGTGTGTACAAATATATATAGAAGCTGTGTGTGTGTGTACAAATATATATAGAAGCTATGTGTGTGTGTGTGTACATTTATGTAGAAGCTGTGTGTGTGTGTGGACATATATATAGAAGCTTTGTGTGTGTACATGTACATAGAAACTGCTATGTTTGTGTACATGTGTATAGAAGCTAGGAGTATTTTCCATAATTTTCCATAATCCAGCAGCTCTACTTGGATACATGTAGTAGATCCAAGTAGAGCTGCTGGATTATGAAAAATATCATATTCCCAATAATTTGGGTCGATATCAATAATGAGAACATTGGAGGTAGGGTACAGTCAGCCGGTAACAGTTATTACATTATTGTCTAATTGTCAAATTGTTATACACAATCCCAGTTTCTTTGTTTATCTGCAAGTAGTCACTAACATTAGCCAAGGTCTTGAGGGGAATGATTGCTGATGGTAATGGTTGATTTTGTTAAAATGTGCCAAATTATGGTTAAAACACGCAACACAAATGACAAAGATCGGTAACATGTTATATGAATATAAAGAAGCATTTTTCACTTCAGAGGCTGTGTACATGTGTTTTAACATTTCATTGTTAATCAAAGCTTGATCATTGTACAGAAACATGGTTCCAGCTTCAGTACAATGTGTTGGATGTGTGTAGTAGTTTTGGAGCTTTGCAGCATGTGTTGGTGGGCGGTAGTTGTTGCATGTTGAGCCCACTAGAGGGCAGCACATACCAAGATATTATAGCAGGCTGAGGCCATTATGATTTAGAAACAGATGGATAGACTTTTATTAATCCCAAAATGTGAAACTTCAGTCCTACAGTAGCAAAATATCAGACACAGAGCAAAAATACAGAATTTACATAAAAATAAGTAAATACAAGAAACAAAATAAACTAAATATTGCATACTTATTGCAATACTTTTAATATAATATTACACAATTCATAAAATCCTTTAATACTAAAAGTCTACTTACCACTGCAAGCAATTGTTATCTCTACAAAAGAATCATTCTGTGTTTTTTGTAAGTCCTATAACTGAACAGGCATGTCATTATAGAAATAGATTACAGGATTGAGTTGTTTTTGCAATTTCAGTATTAAAGATAATGTTTTCAAAGGTCCCCTGGTTGATTGGTTCTATGTCTTCAACGTAGGCATGTACAGATATGTTGGTCTGACAGCTTCCCCTTGACGATGGAGATACTTCTGGGCTTGCTTAGCTTGATCTTCATCCAGCCAGCTGGATGTTCTCCTAAAGCTTCTCAACAGCCTTGGTCATTGTAAGTATAAGTCCAGAAAGCTGCACTTTCACAGGACTTAGTTGAGGCATGAGTTTTTTAAGGGAATCATTAAGATTTATATTAATAAATGTCTGTTTGTGCTTCAGATTTACCTCCAGACATTCTGGAAGTGATTTATTGGTGAAGAGGAGCAGCAGGAGTGTAGCTCCAGTGTTAAACAGAAGGAGCCAAAGCACCACCCCCCCCAAACATTAAAGAGGAGCAGGAGATACTGGGAAGCAGTCAGCAGGGAGAGCAGCTTCAAGGGCTGGAGGAGGCTGATATCACCAAGTTCCCATTCACTCCTGTCTCTGTGAATATGATGAAGAGGAAGCTCAGTCCTCCCAGCTTCATCAAAGACAAACTGAGCACATGGGACCAGAAGGTAATTGTGATGTTTTGAAGGAGAGGGGTGAATCTCCGTCAGGTTTGAAATGTCATGTGACTGTGTGTTGATGGGATCACATAGCAAACGTTAACGCTTGTAGACAATAATCAGTGCAACTGTCTTCTGTTATCTGAGCCAGTGGAAGCATGTAGATGTTAAATACCCCCATAGTGGAGCCTTGGGGAACTCTGCATTTCATATTTGTCCGCTCATATGTTTATTGTTTATCTATAGACACAAAATAGTCCCTGTTCTTTTAGTAGGATTCCCACCGAATCAGGGAATTAAATAATAATAATACATTTTATTAAAAGGCGCCTTTCTCTGCACTCAAGGACACACGTACAGGGTATTCATACATTAAAAGCAGCCAAAAAGATACTATACAACAAATCAACAGAAAAGGCAGAGCAATAGACATTCAAATTTAAATAAGATTAAGAAAGCCTCAGGTATAATTGTTAGTCTTTACAGCACTTAGGCTGAAAGTTAGAATGCAGAAACGTAAAATACCAGTTGTTTTACTGCGTAAAGAAATTGGAAGAGATACTCTGTACTGTTGAGGCTGTCTCTCTATGTTTGTGTTAACATCTTGCTCTGTGTGTTTCCGGCCGATGTTGAGCCGCTGTTGG
>NW_023268201.1:2526-2753 GCF_013103735.1 Etheostoma cragini
AGAGCTTCCCCTTGAGCTGCAGGAGTGTAGCTCCAATGTGGACCAGCAGGAGCCAGAGACCCCCCCACACATTAAAGAGGAGCAGGAGGAAATGTGGTGCAGTCAGGAGGGAGAGCAGCTTCAAGGGCTGGAGGAGGCTGATATCACCAAGTTCCCATTCACTCCTGTCTCTGTGAAGAGTGAAGATGATGAAGAGGAAGCTCAGTCCTCACAGCTTCATCAAAGAC
>NW_023268202.1:0-1518 GCF_013103735.1 Etheostoma cragini
TCCAGGACCTTCTACACCAAAAACATCCAGGACCTTCTATACGCCAAAAACATCCAGGACCTTCTACACCAAAAACATTCAGGACCTTCTATATGCTTCTTTCGTTCCCTACCTTCTTCTATCATTTCCTCCTTACATACTAAGGAAATATCCCCCTTTACATTCCTACTTCCTTAGTTCCTTCATTTATTCTGTCTTCTTTCCTTCCTTCTCTTTTCATTCCATCCTTTCCTTGCCTCCTTTCTTTAATCCTTCTTTCCTTTCCTCCTCTTGGGACAGGAAACTGAATCCTTCCTTCCTTCTCTGCATTGCTTTCCTTCCCTACATACATCCTTTCATCCGTCTTGTTTCCTTCCTTCCCTTTTCCCATCTTTCCTTATATATTCTTCATTTGTACTTCCTCCTTTTCCTTCCATCCTTGCCTCCTTTCTTTCCTTCCCTCCTCTTCTTCCTTTCCCTATCTTTTTCTTTTCTTTCCTCCTCTTCTTTCGTTCCCTTCCTTGTTCTTTCCTTTCCTCCTCTTCTTTCCTTCCCTACCGTCATCTTTCCTTCACTCTTCTTATTTAATTCCCTCCTAATTTTTCCATCCTTCCCTTTTACCATCTTTCCTTATATATTCTTCATTTGTACTTCCTCCTTTTCTTTCTTTCCTTCCCTCCTCTTCTTCCCTTCCCTATCTTGTTCTTTCTTTCCTCCCTCCTCTTCCCTTCTTCCCTACGTACTTCCTTTTCTTCCCCTACTTCCACACATCGCACCCGGAGAAATGTGAACATCTGACTCCCGTTTGATTGACAGGAAACAGCCAATCGGCGGGTCCCTGAAGGCATCGCGCGGCAGGTGGCGGCACCACGACGTCTCCAGCTCGTCCTGCCAGCGGCGGCCATCTTGTGCCAGTTCGTCTGATTTATTCATGTTTTAGAAGCCGGCGAGGCGAGTGGCGCCTTGCAGAGCTCGCTCGTTACCGTGCCAACAGCGCGCTGCGTTCATGAATGCGTAATGAGCCGAGCTTGTAAACAACAAACAGGCTGATGTCACTTCCTCCAGAAACAACACGCGACGCCTCGGAGGAGGAAGAGACAAAAAAGGGACGGAGAGGAAGAAGAGGAAGAAGAGAAGGAGAGGAAGAAGAGAGAGAGAGGAAGAAGAGAAGGAGAGGAAGAAAAGAGAGAGAGGAAGAAGAGAAGGAGAGGAAGAAAAGGGACGTTTGTTGGTGGAAAAGGTGAAAATGTCCGAAAAACACACAAAAGACATTGCAAATAAAAACAAATAAAAACAAATAAAAAACTAATTAAAACAAATAAAAACAAAAACGTTGAAAAAAAGAGAAGAGGAAGAAGAGAAGGAAAAGAGACGGAGAGGAAGAAGAGGAAGAAGAGAAAGAAAGGAGAGAGAGGAAGAAGAGGAGGAAGAGAAGGAAAAGAGACAGAGAGGAAGAAGAGGAGGAAGAGACGGAGAGATGGAGAAGAAGAAGAGAAGGAGAGGAAGTAGAGGAGGAAGAGACGGAGAGATGGAGAAGAA
>NW_023268203.1:0-3982 GCF_013103735.1 Etheostoma cragini
GTGGTCTGATTGAGCAGAGGCGCATGTGTGTGTTTGAGTGTGTGTGTGTGTGTGTGTGTGTGTGTGTTTGAGTGTGTGTGTGTGTGTGTGTGTGTGTGTGTATGACAAGCAGAAAACTTTACACAGTGGCTTGTTCTGTAAATTAGAGACGGTTCCATCACTGCTTACATTTCCCAGCATACAACAATAAATGTTGTGGAACGGGTTGTCGAGGCATCCAATCACGTCAAATTGCAATTTAGAAAGAACGTCCGGTTTGCACTCGGCTAACTAACATAGGCACAGACTAATTACTGGTAACTAACATGCTAGTTAACATTAACATAGGCACAGACTAGTTACTGGTAACTAACATGCTAGTTAACATTAACATAGGCACAGACTAGTTACTGGTAACTAACATCCTAGTTAACATTAACATAGGCACAAAATAATTAATGCTTCCAAAGATCTGAGAAAAAAAATGAACAAAGAAAAAAAGATTTAAAAAAAAAAAGAACTTAGAAAAAAAAAGATCAGAGAAAAAAAGATTTGAGAGAAAAAATATCTGAGAAGAAAAACATCTGAGGAAAAAAGATCTTAGAAAAAAAAAGAAAAAGAAATGATCGGATTTTTGAAGAAAAGATCTTTGAAAAAAGATCTGAGAGAAAAAGATCTGAGAAAAAAAGATTAAAAAAAATGAACTTAGAAAAAAAAAGATCTGAGAAAAAAAAGATCTGAGAAGAGAAAGATCTTTGAAGAACAGATCTTTGAAAAAAAGATCTGAGAGAAAAAGATCTGAGAAAAAAAGATTTAAAAAAAAAGATCTTAGAAAAAAATGATCTTAGGATAAAAGATCTGAGAAAAAAAAAGATCTGAAAAAAAGATCTGAGAGAAAAAGATCTGAAAAAAAAAGATTTAAAAAAAAAAGATCTTAGAAAAAAATGATCTTAGGATAAAAGATCTGAGGAAAAAAGATCTTTGAAAAAAGATCTGAGAAAAAATGTTCTGAGAGAAAAAGATCTTAGAAAAAAAAGATCTGAGAAAAAAGATCTGAGAAGAGAAAGATCTGAGAATAAAATATTTTAGAAAAAAAATGATCTGAGAAAAAAAGATCTCAGAGAAAAAGATCTTAGAAACAAAGATCTGAGAAAAAAATGATTTTAGAAAAAAAATTCTGAGAAAAAAAGATCTGAGAAGAAAAAGATTTGAGAAAAAACTATCTGAGAGAAAAGATGAAAGAGAAAGATAGGAACATTACCAGAGAGGGAGAAGTAGAAGTCGATACAAATGTGGGTCAGCTGTAACAGTTTGGAGATCTCTCGGGGACAGAAAGTCTGAGAAAGATCTTTCAAAAAAGATCTGAGAAAAAAAATGATCTTAGAAAAAAATGATCTGAGAAAAAAATGAACTGAGAAAAAAAAAGATCTGAAGAAAAAAAGATTTAAAAAAAGATCTTAGAAAAAAAGATCTTAGAAAAAAAAGATCTGAGAAAAAAAGATCTTAGAAAAAAAAGATCTGAGAAATAAAGATTTAAAAAAAAAGATCTTAGAAAAAAAAGATCTGAGAAAAAAAAAAGATCTTAGAAAAAAAGATGTGAGAAGAGAAAGATCTGAGAAAAAAAGATCTTAGAAAAAAAATGATCTGAGAAAAAAAGATCTTAGAAAAAAAATGATCTGAGAAAAAAAAAGATCTAAAAAAAAGATCTGAGAGAAAAAGATCTGAAAAAAAAAGATTTAAAAAAAAATGATCTTAGGATAAAAAATCTGAGAGAAAAAGATTTGAGAAATAAAAATCTGTGAAAAAAAGAAAGAAAAGATCTTTGAAAAAAAGATCTGAGAGAAAAAGATCTGAGAAAAAAAGATTTAAAAAAAAGGATCTTTGAAAAAAAGATCTGAGAGAAAAAGATCTGAGAAAAAAAGATTTAAAAAAAATGAACTGAGAAAAAAAAAGATCTGAAGAAAAAAAGATTTAAAAAAAGATCTTAGAAAAAAAAGATCTGAGATAAAAAGATCTTAGAAAAAAAAGATCTGATAGAAAAAGATCTGAGAAATAAAGATCTGTGAAGAAAAAGATCTGAGGAAAAAAGATCTGAGAAAAAAAGATCTTAGAAAAAAATGATCTGAGTAAAAAAAAAGATCTTTGAAAAAAAGATATGAGAAAAAAATGTTCTGAGAGAAAAAGATCTGAGAAAAAAAATGATCTTAGAAAAATAGATCTGAGAAGAAAAAGATCTGAGAAAAAAAAGATCTGCGGAAAAAAAAGATCTTAGAAAAAAATGATCTTAGGATAAAAAATCTGAGAAAAAAAAGATCTGAGAAAAAAAGATCTGAAAAAAAGATCTGAGAAGAGAAAGATCTGAGAAATAAAGATCTGTGAAGAAAAAGATCTGAGGAAAAAAGATCTGAGAAAAAAAAGAAAGAAAAGATCTTTGAAAAAAAGATCTGAGAAAAAAGATTTAAAAAAAAAGATCGTAGATGTGGCTCAGGAAAGGGAAGTTTGGGGTCCCCTGCTGGAGCTGCTGCCCCCGCGACCCGATACCGGATAAGCGGTCGAAGATGGATGGATGGAGATCGTAGAAAAAAATGATCTTAGGATAAAAAATCTGAGAAAAAAAAATCTGAGAAAAAAAGATCTGAAAAAAAGATCTGAGAGAAAAAGATCTGAAAAAAAAAGATTAAAAAAAAAAATCTTAGAAAAAAATGATCTTAGGATAAAAGATCTTAGGAAAAAAGATCTTTGAAAAAAGATCTGAGAAAAAATGTTCTGAGAGAAAAAGATCTGAGAAAAAAAAAGATCTTAGAAAAATAGATCTGAGAAGAAAAAGATCTGAGAAAATAAGATCTGAGAGAAAAACATCTGAGAGAAAAAAATGATCTGAGAAAAAATGATCTTAGAAAAAAAGATCTGAGAGAAAAAAACTAAAATGCGCGATTTGAGAAACACTTTGTGTCTTTAGCTGCATGCTACCGGCCAGTGAGCTAACATTATGTTGTGCTGCATGCTACCGGGCGGTAAGCTAACGTTACCTTGTGTCTTTAGCTGCATGCTACCGGGCGGTAAGCTAACATTACCTTGTGTCTTTAGCTGCATGCTACCGGCCGGGAAAGCTAACGTTACCTTGTGTCTTTAGCTGCATGCTACCGGGCGGTAAGCTAGCGTTACGCTGTGTCTTTAGCTGCATGCTACCGGGCGGTAAGCTAGCGTTACGCTGTGTCTTTAGCTGCATGCTACCGGCCAGTGAGCTAACATTACCTTGTGTCTTTAGCTGCATGCTACCGGCCGGGTTAGCTATCGTTATCTTGTGTCTTTAGCTGCATGCTAGCGGTCGATAAGCTATGCTGTGTCTGTCGTTTTTTTTTATCGGACGTGTGCAAGTAGGCGGAGTTGGAGAAGGAAAAAGACGGGGGAATCCCCAATCCTGCTTCTGATTTTGATCTTTGGAATTGAAAGCTTATTCCTATTGCTTTTAAACCGAAATCACGGCCGCCCTGGTAGCGTGATCACGTTAGCTCCCACAGGCTTCCTGTCTGAGCATGCTCTGTCTCTGTGGATCAGACCTGGATGTGCAAACTTCCACACAGCCTCTCGCTAACACTGACAGAATCCGATTGTACTTTCAACTCTCGCTGTTAATGATTCACGCCAGCCTCAAACTGTCAGGAAACGGGTGCTTTCTCCGCCGAGAGAATCTGAAACAGAGATGCACAGAGAGAAGGAATGAATGGTATGTGGAGAAGGAATGACGGATGAAATGCCGTGTGGAGAGAGAGGACGAGACGGAGGCTGAAAGAGAGAGAGAGAGAGAGAGAGAGAGAGAGAGAGAGATTATCTCTCTGTGTTAGCGCCTGCATTAACTGTGTGGTGTCTACTGTGAAGTGAGGTTTTAGTATGTGGGCCGAACAAACATACACTACTCACTCTGAAGATAATCACCATCACTCTCTCACTCGCTCTACACATGCGCACACACACACACACACACACACACACACACACGCAC
>NW_023268204.1:0-3037 GCF_013103735.1 Etheostoma cragini
AGGGAGGTTGTGGAGGACGAGGCCATGGAAAGCGGCCCTGCAGAGAGTGGTCCTACGGTGAGAGCCGCTGCATGTAATTACGCAGCCCAAGTAAAGCCTGCATGGGTGGCTATGCATTCGCCTCAAAGTGCTGCACGCTCTCGCCATCGCCCCCTGGTCTGCTGGGGATGTGGACAGCCTGGCCATCTCCTCAGACAGTGCCCCAAGCATTCCAACGACCAGGGAAACGGACCAGGGCCCGTATAGTTGGGACGGTACGGGCCCCTGACATTATGTCCCATGCTGCATCATCGAGAGAAGGGGGAGCCAAACGTCACAGGCAGGGTAGAGGGGCTGCGCTTCCTCCTGAAGCAGACGAGAACACAGAATACTCAATGGTGGTGGGTTGGACTCATGCTGGGCATTTCTGCCACGTTCCCGTCACCATAGGTGGGGCCTCATGTACCGCCCTTGTGGACACGGGCTGCACAGCAACACTGATGCGGCCGGAGGTGGTTCCAGAAGGGACGCAGTTGGAGCAGACTACAGTGCAGCTGAGGACAGTGACGGGTGAGCTGGCCCCTATGCTTGGTAGGGGGAGGGTGACGTTGAATGTGGGAGGTCAGCAAACAGATTTTACTGTGTGGGTGGCGCAGGTGCAGGACCCCTGTATACTGGGACTGGATTTTTTTAGGTCTGCACGCTGCCTGCTGGACCTAGGGGAGAACACATTGACGTTCCCCGGGGGCCCCACTGTCAGATTGATATCCCCCACACAGTCTGCAAAGCCGCAACCCCTGGTCAGGACAGTCATGGAAACACACTGCCATGACAGAGAAACTCAAGAAGAGAGCAACAACTCCCCAGCGGAGGACGCATGCGCTTCACACAACTCCCCAATCAGCAGTGCCCTGCCACTGGCGCCCCATGCCCCCAGCAACGGTCATCCCCTCCTCACAGACTCCAGTCCATCCTCCCCAGCCCAGTCAACTACGGTGGAGGGGATAGACAGGTTGACAGCGGTGAGGGAGATATGGAGACAGAATTGTGACCAATTGGAGCAATGGCAACAAGAGGAGCTGTGGAAGGTGGATGGACTTTATAGACATTTTTGCACTATCAGACAATGAAGTGGGCCTGACGCACCTGGTGCAGCACGAAATAGACACCGGGGATGCACAGCCCATCAAGACACGTCCCCGGCGCCTCCCCATGGCTCACCGTGAGGCTGCAGACAGAGCAGTTGAAGAGATGCAAAGAGCTGGCATTATTGAACCGTCAGACAGCCCGTGGGCCTCGGGAGTGGTGATGGTTTCGAAAAAGAGGAGCCCCAAAATGAGATTCTGCGTGGACTACAGGCCACTGAACCATGTGACCAAAAAGGACGAATAACCATTACCCAGGATCGATGAGTCACTGGACTTAGTGTCTGGCTCCTCCTGGTTCTCTTCACTCGACCTGCGAAGCGGATACTGGCAAGTGCCACTCAGCCCGGAAGCGAGACCAAAGACTGCCTTCTGTATAGACAGGGGGTTGTGGCAATTCCGGGTCCTCAGTTTTGGTCTGTGTAATGCCCCAGCCACCTTTGAAAGACTCATGGATCGGGTGCTGGCTGGCATCCCCCGTCAGGGATGTCTGGTGTATTTGGATGACATCCTGGCCCATGGGGGGTCCTTCCAAACAGCCTTGGAGTCGCTGAGGCTGGTGCTACAGAGAGTGTCTGCAGCGGGCCTGAAATTACACCCACATAAGTGCCGCTTTATGAGGAAAGAGGTGGAGTTCTTGGGTCACAGGCTGGGGGGAGACAGCATCAGCACATTAGGAGAGAAAGTGCATGCAGTGAGAGATTGGCCCACACCCACCGACCGACCAACGACAACTGAAGAGCTTCCTTGGCCTGGCTTCATATTACAGGAAGTTTGTGCGAGGCTTCTCCTGCACAGCCGCCCCCCTGTATCACCTGCTGCAGAAAGGTAGGGGCTTCATCTGGACGCCACAGTGTCAGCAAGCCTTCAACTCCCTCCAGAAGGCACTAACGGAGGCACCCATTCTCACCCCCCCTGACCCCAGATTGCCGTTTCTTCTTGACACAGACGCCAGCGACGTGGGCATGGGCGCAGTGCTAGCCTAGTCAGGGCCAGGCGGAGAGAGAGTAGTGGCGTACTTCAGCAAAACCTTCAACAAAGCTGAGCGCCGCTACTGTGTCACGCGCCGAGAGCTCCTCGCCGTGGTGGCAGCAATAAAACACTTTAAGTACTACCTGTGTGGCCGCCCCTTTACCGTCAGGACGGATCATTCAGCGCTTCAGTGGATGATGTCCTTCAGAGAACCAGAGGGCCAAGTCGCACGCTGGATTGAAATGCTGCAGTCTTATGTTTTCACAGTGGTACACAGGGCCGGAGCTAGCCATGCCAACGCAGATGCCCTTTCCCGCCGCCCTTGAGCCCTGGGCGGGTGCCGATATTGTGAGCGGAGAGAAGCGCGTGAGCGAGAGCTCCGTACCGAGGAGGAGACATGCCCCATGCACGAGGGGGCCGGACCAGTCTGCCGGGGCACAACGATGGTTGACGTGGCTGAGTGGCAGACACAACAAGAGCAGGACAGAGACATAAAACCAGTGCGACAGTGGGTTGAAGCAGGACAGAGACCACCCTGGGAAGGGGTGACAGGGAGCTCCACTGCAACGAAAGGACTGTGGAACATGTTTGATGCACTGAGAGTGAGGGATGGGGTACTGCAAAGAGCCTGAAAGGAGCCTGCCACGGGAGAGGAAAGGTGGCAGGTGATAGTCCCCAGTTCACTAAGAGACGCAGTGCTAAGAACATCACACGGGACCGCAGGGGCAGGGCACTTTGGAGTAGCCAAAACACTCCGCCGGCTTCGTCAGGGATTTTACTGGGGGGGGCCAGACGGGACGTGGAGGACTTTTGCCGCCGCTGCAACCTCTGCGCGGCCTATAAGGGCCCCCCGGACCAGTCCTGCGCACAACTACAGCAACAGGCAGTGGGGGCTCCCATGGAAAGAGTAGCTGTGGATGTCATGGGCCCATTCCCCCGCA
>NW_023268205.1:0-1111 GCF_013103735.1 Etheostoma cragini
TACGTTTCCTTTACGTTTCCTTTACGTCTCCTTTACGTCTCCTTTGCGTCTCCTTTACGTTTCCTTTGCGTCTCCTTTACGTTTCCTTTGCGTCTCCTTTACGTTGGGTGGCGCCCGTGCCAGTAATGTAGCGTTGCGGTCGTCCACCGGCTCACCTTGCTCTCCATCTCTTCCAGACAACGTGTTCACCTGCGTGTGCTGCTTCATCGTGTTCAACGCCATGGACTTGGTCGGCCGCAGCGCCCCGTCTCTCGTCCAATGGGTGAGTCCGCTGCTCAAACGTTCAACAGTCTTGTGTGGAGTAACTAAAGTAACTAGTAACTAAAGCTGCTAGTAACTAAAGTAACTAGTAACTAAAGCTGGCAGATGAATGTAGAAGAGTAACTAAAGTAACTAATAACTACAGCAATTAGTAACTGAAAGTAACTAGTAACTAAAGCAACGAGTAACTGAAAGTAAGTAACTAAAGTAACCAGTAACTAAAGCTGGCAGATGAATATAGTGGAGCAAATAAAGTAACTAGTAACTAAAGTAACTAGTAACTAAAGTAACCAGTAACTAAAGCTGACAGATGAATATAGTGGAGTAACTAAAGGAACTAGTAACTAAAGCTGACAGATGAATATAGTGGAGTAACTAAAGTAACTAGTAACTAAAGTAACTAGTAACTAAAGCTGTCAGTTGAATGTAGTGGAGTAACTAAAGTAACTAGTAACTAAAGCAACTAGTAACTAAAGTAACTAGTAACTAAAGTAACTAGTAACTAATGCAACTAGTAACTAAAGCAACTAGTAACTAAAGTAACTAGTAACTAAAGCAACTAGTAACAAAAGTAACTATTAACTAAAGTAACTATTAACTAAAGCAACTAGTAACTAAAGTAACTAGTAACTAAAGCTGTCAGATGAATGTAGTGGAGTAACTAAAGTAACTAGTAACTAAAGCAACTAGTAACAAAAGCTGTCAGATGAATGTAGCGGAGTAACTAAAGTAACTAGTAACTAAAGTAACTAGTAACTAAAGCTGGCAGTTTAATGTAGTGGAGTAACTAAAGTAACTAGTAACTAAAGTAACTAGTAACTAAAGCTGGCAGATGAATGTAGTGGAGTAA
>NW_023268206.1:0-1500 GCF_013103735.1 Etheostoma cragini
TATTACACAGACTAAACAAACTGTAGAAAAACTAAAGTAAGAATCATTTTGTCAATCACAACATTAGAATCTGATAAAAGCCAGTAAGAATAAAACAAGCCATCTGTATATATATTCATATATTATATATAGCCATCTGTATATATATTCATATATTATATATAGCCATCTGTATGTATATTCATATATTATATATAGCCATCTGTATATATATTCAAATATTATATATAGCCATCTGTATATATATTCAAATATTATATATAGCCATCTGTATATATTCAAATATTATATATAGCCATCTGTATATATATTCATAGTACACTTTCACCTGTAAACTCTGTTATAGTAACAAACATCTGTATATTATGTTCATTGTACATATCTGTAAAAAATCTATTTTTTAAAGATTAGTAATATCCACCTGTATATTATATTCAGTATATATCCAGCTGTAAATCTTGTTCACAATACTAGTTATCTATATATTACAATCAAGGGACAAATCTACCTGTAAAATTCTGTTTATAATAGTATTCATCTCTATATTTATTCAGTACATATCCATGTCCTGCACTTATGAACCAGTGTATATCCTGTACCTGCTGCTGTTGCACTTCTGGTTAGACCTAAACTGCATTTCGTTGCCTTGTACCTGTGTAATGTCAATAAAGTTGAATCTAATCTAATCTAATCTAATCTAATCTAATCTAATCTAATCTAATCTATTGAAAGTGCTCTAACGATGAGATGATTGCAGTTGACCCAGCTGACCACTAGAGGCCGGTATAAACATTAACACAGTTCTGTCTGTTTTTCCATTGACGGCACAGATTGTTCATGACTTAAAAAAATAAAATACATTTTCTACATGTTTTTAGGAATAAAATGTAGTATAACCCAGGCTCTGAGTGATGTACGAGCCCAGTGTAAGAAGCTTTAGAGTATAGAGAGGAATGGAAGAGGACTGTTGGGATCTCATTATAAAGCTTTTTAGGATCCAGTGATTGTAGTTGGTCTCCAGTGGACTTCTTCAAGCTTTTGAGTGGTAATTATGTATTATCTGCTCTAGTTTTCTACGGTTTTAGACGGGGCGTTTCTAGGACTTGAGTAGATTTGGGGCTTAACACGGACCCATTTAACAATTGTGTTGTCTTCACCTTCGGGACCCTTTCATATCCCTCAGGTTAAACTGACCGGCGACATATTTGGTGTTATAAAAACAATTCTGCAATTAAATTATACTTCATAACCGACTAACAAATATTGTCTTCATCTGAATTTCAAACAGCTGAGATAACATATATGTTTGAGGTATCAAAAATAACACCAAGAATTGTTCAGTAACACTTGAAAATATATGTTTTTCTCGCCTAAATTTTTACACCCTTAAAAAAGTGCTGCTGTTTCCACATGCTTTGGCCCTCTGGGATGACCATGAGTTCATTGGGAAGGTAACACTCTCAACTTGTTGTTTCTAGTGGAAGTGTGACACTAGGCCTT
>NW_023268207.1:0-1311 GCF_013103735.1 Etheostoma cragini
GAAGGTAAATCTTCTTCCCATTGACAACTTTCTGGCAGAGAGCAGCAGATTTTCCTCAAGAATGTGACACTATTTCGCCCCGTCCATTTTTCCTTCTATCCTGACGAGTGCTCCAGTCCCTGCTGCAGAGAACCAACCCCCTAACATGATGCTTTACTGTAGGAATGGTGTTGTTTGGACGGTGAGCTGTATTGGATTTTTGCCAGACATATCGTTAGGCAATCTTTTGACAATGCCTTGCCACCCATAGTTGATTGTTTTCTTCAGTTGCACTACCAAGGACTGAAATGCTTCAGGAAAAGCTTGTTTCATGCTGAGCTGATCAAAATGACCACAGCTGATCCCAGTTGAAAGTCAATTGGCTCTTTGTGCTATTATGTGTATTAAACACCTGGTTGGGTTTAAATGTCATTTCCAGTAGGGCGGGGGGGAAATTTTCTTTCCAACCCAGTGATTCTGTTGTTCTCTGAGAAGATGGTATTATATCTTACACTTGGATGTTAGAAGTTGTAATTACAGCTGACTAACACAAAAATAGTTTTTTTCCGTTTTCCTTTCAGGCTGCAAAGCAACAAAATGTGATTATTTTAAAGGGTGGAGGGTGTGATTCTTTTCTACACCCACTGTGATGCAGGTCCCATGTGCTCGGTGCAGCCTGACGGTGTTTAGCTGTGGTGTACTACGGCAGGTATGGAGCTGGTGTGAAAGGATGAAACACAAACTCCCATCATCACCACCGTTGCTGCTTTCCTTGATAAAGTCCATGTGAGAGAAAGTAAACCGGTTCTTTGGGATTTTCTTACAACAATATTGGTCCCCACTGTCGTCTAATGTGTCTGATCTAAAGCAGGTAACAACACCTTCATATCACAATAACGGGTTTCAAATATATAAGTCACTCATCTGAGTTATCACAAAAGTTTGGATAGGGACGTTTTCAGCATTTCTGTTTCTAGTAAAACTGTGTTTCTCACAATGTGAAAAGAGTGTTAAGAGTCCACCCCTGCATGTTGAATTAGTGCTTGTGTCTGTTGCTCTTGTTCTATCGTCGTCTGACACGATGCTGTGTGTAGACTCTACGTCATTTCTGTTATGCTTGCTGTGATCGGATGTAAGTAGTGGAGGTGTTGGAGATGTTTGGATGTTTGCTGTTATCTTTTTGACTGACAATTAGAAAATGAAATTGACATTTCTCTTTCAGCCCTTACACCCTCCCTCATGAGGCAGGCTTTGGCTTTAGAATAGCTGCCATTGTAAGTGTGTATGTGCTTTAAATGACTTGCCTGGATAAATACAGGAAAAAAATAATAA
>NW_023268208.1:0-783 GCF_013103735.1 Etheostoma cragini
CAGTCAGCTCACGGTGAAGCTAACTAACCAGGCTCCCCTAAGTCAGCCGACGGTGAAGCTAACTAACCAGGCTCCTATCAGTCAGCTTCACCATCAGCTGACTGAGGGGAGCCTGGTTAGTTAGTTTCAACGTGAGCTGACTGTTTTGTGGGGAAAAGTAAGCTTGAGGCGGCATTGGTTTATAACAACACAACAGAACAAAACTAATCATTCAAAAGACCCTACCAGAGACAGATCCTGACTAAATAAAGGCTCAGTGAGCGCCAACTGGGTCAGGCAGAGATGCACTTCCTCCTCCACTGTGAAACATTATCTTCACTAAGAGATTTACACCTTGGAAAAATAAACAAAACAATAAAAACTTCCCAAAGTTAACACCAGAAAAGAAGCTGGTAGTTCAGGAGAAGGGACAGCAGCTCCTGAATGTGTCTGCCTGCCAGCCTGAGGGAGAGAGAGTTTCCATACCTGTTACTCTTCTTTGGTGTCTCTGATAAGTTTTAACATGAAGGCCAGGAATCCCCAACACTTTGTTGATTTTTCTGAGAGCTACATATCCGAAGCCAAACTCATGCGCTAACAGCACCATTTGCACATTCACCTCAAATGCTGCATTGTTCCTGGATCTTGATTACGCGTAGATGAGTAGACACTTTGTCTGTATACGTATCTGTTTTGCAAAGACTGCACTTTAATATTAAACTGCTACAAAACTCATGATTCTGTGGATTCATGTTAACTTTAAGCCCTGTCCCTGCACAATAAGGACAAATTAAACCACAGATC
>NW_023268208.1:1017-2853 GCF_013103735.1 Etheostoma cragini
TAGGTTAATTAGCTCTAATAAGTTTGCATAATAGCTAGTTAGGATTAGGCTAACTATCCCAGAGATGCAAAGTGTATAGGCCTTACTTTTTTTTGTATACCATTTATTGTAAAGATGTTGAATGCAAACTAAAAAGACACTGCTAAATATTTAGTCCGATTATTGTGTTACATTGATTTATGATCATATTCTAGCTTTTATGAATGTGTGTTTTATTATTTTGCTGTGATGAATTGATTGAACTGATCAATATTTGCCATAATGTTAGCCTATATTTAAGTGAATGTATTACGTAGCCTAGGCCTACTAAATTGAAAAAAAAATCGAACCTTTTGATCAAGGTGCTTTAAAAAAAAAAGTAATTTTAATAAAATATTTAACAGGGCAGATTAAAATAGCAGCACTATTTTACACCAAAATACCATAGACGTGTGTCTGTAGCTTCCGTTTTGGTGCTTTTAATTTGAAATGCCGAAGGAAATTGAATGGACCTTTACGTAGGGAAACATAAGTTAGCTTCAGTCAAAGGAGGCAGGTGAGAATGGATCCAACCAGTGCGAAAAGTAAGTAGGCTAAGTGCATTGCTAAAAAGTGGTGACAGTTACTAATAAAGATACCATAACACTTTGATGGTGTAACAGTTAAATTTATTCACGGAAACAACTTTGTTGTTAGTGTATTTCCTCTCGTCCAAGCTGCGTCACCGACATGTGCTCAGGTGCGTAGTGGTTGTACAGTCCAACGTTGGGTGTAAAATGTCCCCACAAAGCCTGTTTTTATGATAACAGCAGGGCCTTAAACCAGGCAGTTCTTAACAACATACAGCGCAAAGCGCTTTCTTTTCGGCCGTAACATTGTACTCTGGTCAAATGAATATGGGCTGCCCCCTTTATAACGACCTCATCCACATTGTTGAAACTATTTAAAGCCATTTAGAGCAATGGCGCTGCCAAACTTTTATTAACAGTAGCCTAGGATTTCTGTAGCCTAGTCTGAGACAACAGATATCCTGAACCCAATTTTATTCAGTTGTGTTCCACTCAACATCGCAGTTTTCGGACAAAAAGACACGTTCTGAGATCGATAATGTTGTCAGAAACCTTTAGTAATAGTCGGAGTCTGTTGGTAGGAAAAAAAAACAACACTTTTTTAAGACTGCATTCTTCCCCTTATTAGGTTACATTGAATCTATGTCCGCATTTTTAAAAGTTTAATATTTAAAAAGTAAAAATAGCAGAACAAAAGTTGAAGTCCCATCATGTGCTGAAAAAGCTAAATATATTGAAATTTGAAGGGTTTTTCTAACAGCAAGTATGCTGAGGTTGTTAAAGACCAAAAATGTATGGAAGAAGATGCAGAACAATAATGGAAGAATAATAATAAAGAAAAGAATAGCAATACTGTAAATGCTGTTGATTCCCAAAATGACTAAACTTAATTTAATGCCATTTGAAACATTTCCCTGCAGAATAAAAATGGCTCCACGGATCAGCCCCCTTAAGGATGCCACTCACTATGTTCTTTCGAAGTCTGACAAGACATCCAAATTAGAAGTGAAGTACATCAATGCAGTTAAAGGTAAGATGGTGTTTGATGTGATTCATCAGATAATATTTATAATGTATACAAACAATATTTGCTGAACATATAATGAAGAATGTCAGGATGAATTTATTCTCAACTTAATCATTTTCATAAATACAATGTAAAAGTGCTGCGAGGTAAAGCGATGTTGGGTGACGTCACTTCTTGTTGACGTTCAAAGTATTAGGCTCGTTGGAGATGAACTGCACCTCGTCTGTAAAGTGGACGAGAGCAGGCAGCAGCGGGGGGGGG
>NW_023268208.1:2893-4283 GCF_013103735.1 Etheostoma cragini
GGGGGGGGGCTCCAGGATGAAGGCTGACTCCTGCAGCCTTCATCCTGTTAGGTCTGATTCTGATTTAATAAAACGTTATTAGACCCAAATATCAGCTGGTACACAGTCTCCAGCTGCTCTACATGTGATCTGTTGCTGATGTTAATTAACAACAGACTGGAGATGTCTCTCTGATTTCTAAACGTCACTATCATTTATCAACATATTCTGTACAGAATAAAACTTTACAATTAAAATCCCCCTGATTGATTTTGTTGCCATTTGTGGAGCCTGGGCTGTCTACAGAGACCGCGTTTTTTTTTATAGCGTGTTCCGGGGACAGGGGACTAGCAGATTGTGAGCTGATGATGATGATAATAACAATAATAATAATAATTTATACTATTTATAGATCCCCAGTGGGAAAATTTCAATCAAAACCATGTTTTGTTAGTTATCACTACACACAGGCCTGAAACACACACACATGCTCAGGACCTATTACTGCACAAATGAAGAGATGTCAGCATGGGGAGGCTGGACCAGTGCCCTGAGCGCTTGGTTTTCCGTATGTGACAAATAATGTTGTAACCTAAATACCATGTGACATTGCTTAGAGCACCCTTTTTTTTTTTTAAATCAAAAGTTATGCTAGTTAAAGTCAAAACTAATATGAAAGAATATATAGGTTGTACTGTTCTGTTAAATGCTTTTGTTGTCTTTCACAGGACGTGGTATATTTGCAAAATCCTCTATTTGCAAAGGAGATTTTGTTGTAGAATACAGGGGAGATATTATAAATGACGCAGAATCCCGGGGAAGACGAAGACTTTACCACCCGTCATGTGCTGCTTTTATGTTTGTCTTTAAGTGGAATGGGAAAACATGGTGGTAAGCTTTGAACTTGTACTTAAGCTATACTCTCTAAGTGAGGCACTGGTTTTGTGGTGATATTTTGTGATGTTTGTATTTCCTCATGTCTCATGTTTCCATTTTAAGTGTTGATGCTTCGAGAGAAGACGGGTCATTTGGACGACTTGTCAACAATGAGCATAGACATCCAAACTGTAGGATGAAGAAAATTGAAGTGAACGGAAACCCCCACCTTTGTTTATTTGCACTCAACAACATTAAAGAAGGAGAGGAAAATTACATATGACTATGGGGGTGAAGACTGCCCATGGAGAACACAGGTATGTTGCACATTACACAGGGTACACAATGGTCCATAATGTTGCAAAATGTCTCAAAGTCTCATGAATTGATTACAATATGAATCTTTAAGAATTTAGAATCAATGTAAGGATATGTGGAAACTGCAGGCAAATCAGATATTTTTAACCAGAGTTCCTGCACTGTTATTTGTTAGTGATCAGATTGGTTTTGGGTATTTATGTTATGTTTTATTGAC
>NW_023268209.1:0-1822 GCF_013103735.1 Etheostoma cragini
ATCTCCCAGCAGATGTTACACACGTGTGATGTCACTCACCGACATGTTGGGGGGGTCTGACATCACAGCTTCACTGAGCAGGAGGCGGAGTCTGTTCTGTCAGAGCCAATCAGAGAGAAGGACATTAATAGGGTGGAATCCCCTGCATGCCTGGTGGGTGTGTAGCTGCGTGGGGGGGTGAGATCATTATAAACTAAATGTAAGACTTACAGGATTCTGCTGGATCAGAATACGCTTCAGGACGGTTTTGTCACGGCCCCCCCTCTGTGAACAGACTGCTGGGGGGGGCTTCAATCGGCCTTTCGTGTCATCACTTCCAGGCAGAACCAGGACTACTTCATAGAGACAGGGTGACCAATGATAGAGGACGGGCGCTGATCTTCATGCACCTGGACCTACTTCCTCTAGGAGGACCGGACCTACTTACTCTTTAGGGGACTGGTTTTCCATCACAGATCCTTTGAAGCTGGACCCAGTGGTGGAGTCCCCGTTCAGGTCCTGTGGGGGGGAGGGAGCGTAGATGTTGGACCCATGGCCATCCTCAGGACTCTGTAGTGGACCCATCAGAGGTCTGGTCCCCCTGAGAAACAGGACTCTGCTCCTGGAAAACAGAATAAAGTGAGTACAGAACCAGTTTGTTCCATTTGAGCCTAGTGATGCCTCTTCATCATCATCATCATCATCATCAGGAGTTCTGTACAGAAGGAGCCATTAAATTGGACCAATAGCAGTTCAGTTCCTCAGATTCAAAAATAAAAACGTCATGTTGAGTCGCTTGTGAACCAATCAGCTGTTAGCTCAGCTGAGAGGCCGGCGTTTCCCAGCATGCTCTGGGTCCGCCGGCGTCTCACAACTGCAGCTGCCGCGATCTCGTGAGGTCATCGTTGCCTCTGTGTGCATGACATCAGAGCGGGGGGGGGGGGGATCAGAAGAACGCTTCGGTCCGTCTTTGTCATGGCGCCCCCCCTGAGAACACTCTGCCGGGGGGGCGCTACAATTCGGCCTTTTGTTCACATCATCTCCCAGCAGATGTTACACACATGTGATGTCACTCACCGACATGTTGGGGGGGTCTGACATCACAGCTTCACTGAGGAGGAGGCGGAGTCTGTTCTGTCAGAGCCAATCAGAGAGAAGGACATTAATAGGGCAGAATCTCCCCCCACCCCTATTCTCCAGGTTAAAGTTAAGACTGTCAGAGTGAGAGAGAGTGTGTGTGTGTGTGTGAGTGTGTTAATGTGTGTGTGTGTGTGTGTGTGTAAGTTTTCAGGGCTCCTTTAAAGAAAAGGACCCGGTTAGCTGCCGGATCAGAATACGCTTCAGGACGGTTTTGTCACGGCCCCCCCCTCTGTAAACAGACTTCTGGGGGGGCTTCAATCGGCCTTTCGTGTCATCCCTTCCAGGCAGAACCAGACACCATTAGCTTTGGACTCAGAGTAATATCAGGTATATTACTCGGGCAGGATGTAGGAAACCATTTTAAAATAGTACAAGAGACCCGCAGGCCACGTTAAATAAACGAACAATGTTCAGAGGAAACATGGAAACCGTAATATCCTGAACAGCTGAGCGCCAAACCCAGACTCTATTTAAAAAAAAAACGATACTTCTAGCGTGTATAGAGCAATGATGTTTTCACATGAAAACCGGTAAAAACGGATTACTTCAACCAAAACTAGAGTTGTGATGATTGGAAACATTGACCTGAAACTGCTTTTAATGGCTTTACTTGGCTTCTGTTTTGAATGGAGTCTGGTGGAGATATGCTGCTCTATACATGCTAAAAGTAGTGATTATTTACATGGAGTCTGGTGGAGATATG
>NW_023268210.1:0-1686 GCF_013103735.1 Etheostoma cragini
CTACACCCGCCATCTTATTTCCATATGTAAACATGAACTTAAATAATTTAAACAAATTCAGGTTATCAACATTCACGTCAAAGAGCTGAAATGTAAGATTGTGTTTACGGTGAAAATAACCTAAATTAATAAAAATGTGTCTAAATTATCCAAATTTGTTAGAATTAGTGTTTTGAAGTCTGAATTGAACTCAGGGTCCTCTAAAACCTCTTAAACCTCTAAAACCTCTAAACATCTAAAACATCTAAAACCTCTAAACATCTAAAACCTCTAAACATCTAAAACCTCTAAACATCTAAAACCTCTAAACATCTAAAACCTCTAAACATCTAAAACCTCTAAACATCTAAAACCTCTTGAACCTCTAAACCTCTAAAACCTCTAAAACCTCTTAAACCTCTAAAACCTCTAAAACCTCTAAACCTCTAAACCCTCTAAAACCTCTAAACCTCTAAAACCTCTAAACATCTAAAACCTCTAAACATCTAAAACCTCTAAACATCTAAAACCTCTTGAACCTCTAAAACCTCTAAACATCTAAAACCTCTTAAACCTCTAAAACCTCTAAACCTCTAAACATCTAAAACCTCTAAATACCGCTTAAACCTCTAAACATCTAAAACTTCTCCCGTGTTGTAGAAACTGAACGCTCAGTCCAACACCTACTGTCCATCTGGCTGATTCTGCCAATTATGCTAATTTGGCTAATTATGCAAATGATATGCAAACATATGAAAATTAGTATCCGCCATGTTCTGCACACCAGGGACCAGTACTTCACAGTCCCGGTCCACTACGGGCTACTAGACTACTATAGAGTATTTGCTTTTTATGAATGGACAGTACTGGAAGGGATTGTAGTGAATCTCAATATTTTCATTTCGTCTTTGCAGATTCGACCCCGGGACAGTTGACCCTGGTCCCCGCCAGTCCCGTGAACCAGATCCCTGGCGTGCAGAGTCCCGTAGCGGCGCCGGTCCAAACAGCAGAAGAAGAACATCATCGTGTGAAAGAAGTGAACGCCTCTTTAGCCCGCCGCGCCGCGTCCCCGTCCTGCGAGCGGCGTCCCACCCCGGACGTGGATTCTCTGTCCTCTTGTCCCCCCGTGGTGAGGGACGTGGATTCTCTGTCCTCTTGTCCCCCCGTGGTGAGGGACGTGGACCCTCTGTCCTCTTGTCCCCCCGTGGTGAGGGACGTGGACCCTCTGTCCTCTTGTCCCCCGGTGGTGAGGGATGTGGACCCTCGGTCTTCTTGTCCCCCCGTGGTGAGGGACGTGGACCCTCGGTCGTCTTGTCCCCCCGTGGTGAGGGCCGTGGACCCTCGGTCTTCTTGTCCCCCCGTGGTTAGGGACGTGGACCCTCTGTCCTCTTGTCCCCCCGTGGTGAGGGCCGTGGTGAGGGCCGTGGCGGACTCGGCCTGCGACGGCGGCGGCGTGTTGGCCCCGAGCCGGCGGGAACCGACGGAGGACGAACCCACGTCCACCGTGTCCGAAGAACTGGCGTCTGCAGCCGAAGGACTGGACAGAGACGCCGAAGTACTGGACAGAGACGCCAAAGTACTGGACAGAGACGCCGAAGTACTGGACAGAGACAAAGTATTGGACAGAGACGCCAAAGTACTAGACAGAGACAAAGTATTGGACCGGGACAAAGTACTAAAAAGAGACGCCAAAGTACTGGACAGAGA
>NW_023268211.1:0-2353 GCF_013103735.1 Etheostoma cragini
AGAAAGAAAGACAAAGAGACAGACAGACAGAGAGAGAGAGAGAGAGAAAGAAAGACAAAGAGACAGACAGACAGCGAGTGAGAGAGAGAGAGAGAAAGACAAAGAGACAGACAGACAGCGAGTGAGAGAGAGAGAGAGAAAGACAAAGAGACAGACAGACAGCTAGGTAACATGACTGCCGGCAGAGAGAAGCGAGGGATGAAGTGAGGGAGAAGGAGAGAGAGAGACAGAGAGAGACAGACACAGAGAGAGAGAGAGAGAGACAGAGACAGCATTTTGTCTTCCCATGTCCCTCCTCGGTACCTTCTCCTGCACCAGGGAGACGTACGGAAGGATGAGCAGACAGTCCTTCTTCCTGCACAGCAGCTCCCTGAGGACCAGGATCTCGGCTACCAGGGTCTTCCCCCCGCTGGTGGGGAGGGAGTAGATCAGGTTGTCCCTCCGCTGGACACAGTCCAGGTTCAGACATGTCTCCTGCCAGTCTGAAACACAACAAGTGTCCAATAACTATGAGTCCAATAAACCCAAGACATATTCAAATTAAAAACGCGAGTCTAAGTCTTTTCTGTTCTTTGAGAGGAAAACTAAAACAGCGCGTCACCGTATAACTTCTCGATTCCTCTCAGGTTGAAGATCAGGTCTTTGACTCTAGTGGGGAGTCCGAAGAACGGCCCGAGGTCTGTGGTCTCGGAGGACAGCGTCTCCATCGCCTGCATGGCGACGCTGATCTCCTTGGAGACCACGGCGTCCTTCCTCTCGGCGGTGCGTGAGACGGCGGACGGAGCGGCTGCGTTGCAGAGCATCGTCCTCTTCAGCTGCTCCGCCATACTCCTCCTCGTCTTGGTCCTCCTCCGCCTGTTGTCCTCCGGACGTCCTCCAGCCTCCGGGTGTCCTCCAGCCTCCGGGTGTCCTCCAGCCCCCGGGTGTCCTCCAGCCCCCGGGTGTCCTCCAGCCTCCGGGTGTCCTCCAGCCTCCGGGTGTCCTCCAGCCCCCGGGTGACCTCCAGCCTCCGGGTGACCTCCAGCCTCCGGGTGTCCTCCAGCCCCCGGGTGACCTCCAGCCTCCGGGTGTCCTCCAGCCCCCGGGTGTCCTCCAGCCCCCGGGTGTCCTCCAGCCCCCGGGTGTCCTCCAGCCTCCGGGTGACGTCCAGCCTCCGGGTGTCCTCCAGCCCCCAGGTGTCCTTCAGCCTCCAGGTGTCCCCCAGCCTCCGGGTGTCCTCCAGCCCCCAGGTGTCCTCCAGCCTCCAGGTGTCCCCCAGCCTCCGGGTGTCCTCCAGCCCCCAGGTGTCTGAGCGGCGTGGAGGTTTTATTCTGGTCTCCGTCGTGCGGCCTGCGTTGCTGAAACTGAAGCTGGCTCGCCGGTAAGTCGGTCTGCTTGATTATGAAAAATACACGTTTGTTATTATTGTTATCGGTCGAGAAAAGACAACTAAATAAGTTTCAATTAATTCATTTAATTAATTTGAAATCCTACCCAGAAAAACAAAAAGGTGCAGGTCAATGTGACACAAGGGTAAAAACAGAGAAGAAAAACATCATGTAGGTACATGTGTACAAAATAAATGTAGGAAAAAACCAAAACCAAAAAATCAGAAAAAGTGACAAAAGTGTCAAGGAAAGACAAGTAAATAGACGTGCACGTTTTGTACACGTCTATTTACTTGTCTTTTCTGGGAATGGAAGGACAACACAAGGGTTAAAAACCGAGAAAAGGTCAAATCAACAGTGAAAATATTCTAAAATAAGCATTTTTCTCAATTATTCTGTTTTAATAAAGATAATAATAACAATAATAATAATAATAATAATAATAATAATAATAATAATAATAATAATAATTGTCCTACCGGTGAGTCCCCGAAGGGTTCGTCTCCGAGGACGTCCAAGATGGAGTCCGTGAGGACGTCTTTACTCGGCGGTTTGTGCGGGGCGTTGTCCGGCGTCCGCAGGGAGGTGAAGCCTGAGGTCGGCGGCCCGGCGACCGACCGCTGTCGTTCGATTTGCTCTGCGACGTCCAGCCTGGCGAGCAGAGAGCTGTCCTCCAGGAGACTGTCGTAGTCCCCGAACAAGTCCTCGCTGTCGCTGCAGAACTGACAACACAGACCAGGAGACTAGGACACAGTGTCCTACAGACGGAGTGTCCTACAGACAGAGTAGTGTCCTACAGACGGAGTAGTGTCCTACAGACGGAGTAGTGTCCTACAGACGCCGTGTCCTACAGACGCAGTGCCCTACAGACGCAGTAGTGCCCTACAGACGCAGTAGTGCCCTACAGACGCCGTGCCCTACAGACGCCGTGCCCTGCAGACGCCGTGCCCTGCAGACGCAGTAGTGCCCTACAGACGCCGTGCCCT
>NW_023268212.1:0-1294 GCF_013103735.1 Etheostoma cragini
GCAGAGAGACAGACAGGTCAGAGAGACAGACAGGTCAGAGAGACAGGCCATGTTACTGCTGCAGAGAGACAGACAGGTTAGAGACTACATAGACACACACACACACACACGAGTTGACAGTCGTTAACACTTTAGGCTTCATGTGTTTGACGTCACCATTCATGCTAATACCGACTACATTCATTAGCATCCTAGCTAGCGGTTTCCCTTCTCTCTCTCTCGTTATCCGTCGGATGGATCCTAGAATTAACTACATTTCCAGGTTAAACTGGAAGATCCAGCCCGGTTTTACCGGTGTTAAAGCGGTCGGTAACCCCGTTAACATCGGTAAACACAACTGTGTTTTAGCTTCATGCTAACGATAGTTAGCGTTAGCTCCACCGGCTAACAGCAGGATAGCTCCGCTGGCTAATGGAGGCTAGCTCCGTTTTTAGCCTGTTCCTGATCTAAAGCAGAGCCATTAAGAGCTTGTACAGGTGTACAGGTAACTAACACAGGTACAGGTAGAGTTACACACGGAAACATCCTCCAGCGGGACTCACCGGGTGTCTTGCGGGTTGTTAGCGGGCCGAACTGCTGCTGCTCTCGGATTCAAACTGAAGTCGCTCCCGCCCCCCGGTTTAAACTGGCTCTTCATCGCTCTCAGCCAATCAGCGCCCGACGCTCAAAAACAAACCAACTCCTGCTGACCAATGAGGAGCGCGTTGACGGAGAGAACAGCAATGTGATTGGGCAGCGGGAAATGTCTGGAAACAGCGTCTATGGGAAGTACCACAGACTGACTGACAGCATGCGTGTATGTATGTTTGTACAAACATATGTGTGTGTATATATACACACACACACACACACACACACATATATATATATACACAAGTTATATTGTTGAAAGTTAGGGGTGTAATTAAAAAGCTGTGATAGGATAAATTAAGATAAATTAAGAATGTAGAGGAGACGAGAAGGTCCACCAGCAGGAGGCAGTGATGCTGCCTGGAGCCCTACGGAAGAGAGGAAGAAGAATGAGGCGGTGATGTTTCCGGTTGATCCTCCGCTCCGACCGGAGAGAAGATGAACGCGCCTCCCGCCTTCGAGTCGTTCCTGCTCTTTGAAGGAGAGAAGAAGATCTGCATCACCAAGGACACCAAGGTCCCCAACGCCTGTCTCTTCACTCTGAACAAGGAGGACCACACGCTGGGGAACATCATCCGAGCGTAAGAGCTAACAGGCTACTGCACATCTCTAACGGCAGGCTAACAAGCTAACAGGCTACTGCACATCTCTAACTACAGGCTAA
>NW_023268213.1:0-1443 GCF_013103735.1 Etheostoma cragini
CACACACACACACACACACACACACACACACACACACACACACACACACACACACACACACACACACACACAGCAGTGCACGGCAGCCCTTAGCATCATGTATAACTTATGAGAAGTAATGAATGTTTAACAAGCTGTTCTGCAGAAACCCTGACAATCAGACATTTTAAAGTAGCCTTCCTTTCTCTCTGCCCACTCAGAGCTCCCGCATTAAAGGGACGGGCCATGTCTTAAAGGGACAGGCCTGGGTCTTAAAGGGCCAGGCCGGTGTCTTAAAGGGACAGGCCGTGGTCTCAAAGGGCCAGGCTGGGTCTTAAAGGGCCAGGCTGGGGTCTCAAATGGACGGGCCGGGGTCTCAAAGGGACAGGCCGGGGTATTAAAGGGACGGGCCGGTGTCTTGAAGGGACGGGCCGGGGTCTCAAAGGGACGGGCCGGTGTCTTAAAGGGACGGGCCGGGGTCTCAAAGGGACAGGTCATCGTCTTAAAGGGACAGGCCGGGGTCTTAAAGGGACAGGTCATCGTCTTAAAGGGACATTTCATTGGTTTAAGCCATTTTCTTGGGTTGAATTAAGTTCTAACTTATTTTCAACTGGCTGAATGCGCACAAAACAACGGACTGTCCCTTTAAGATATTTACCTTAAAGAGACAGTCCATTGTGTTTCATGCATCTCACATCACAATGACTTAATAAATAGAAGAAAAAATCTTTTAAATAAATAAACTAAGAAGCCAAAGTGACGTGTGAAGTCAAATAATTGAAATCTAAAGCAGATTAGGCCCTCGGGACATTTAACAGCTTTAAACCAGTTATCTTGCTTGTTCCCTTGTTATCTTTACCCATTTATGTTCTTACATGTTCTGTCTCTCTGCAGGTCTGGAGGAGCTGGTTCTGTCCGAGATCAACAGTCCCAGTCGGACCCAGCAGACCGGAGACTCGTCCTCCGTCTCCTCCTTCTCCTACAGGGACATGATGAAGGAGGCCCAGCCGACCAATCAGAACAAGGTGGGCGGGGCCTCGTGTTTCCCCAAGTCAGTCTTGTCTCGTGTGCTCCTCTTCGTCGGGGACAGTCTGCTCGTTGTGGACCGCTCCTTTTGTCGCTGACCCCTCTAGTTGTGCCGGCTGTTGCCACGGCGACGCTGACGCGGTGATGACAGGCCGTTGCCACGGCGAGGCTGACGCGGTGATGACAGACCGAACCCCAACGTCTTGTCTTCCTCCTCCTCGCTCTGTTTGAGACGTTACAGTTACAGTTTATTTTCTCAGGAGACTTTCAAGTCCCTCTGTGCTTATTTTAAGCTCCGTGTGTGTGTGTGTGTGTGTGTGTGTGTGTCTGTGTGTGTGTCTGTGTCTGTGTCTGTGTCTGTGTGTGTGTCTGTGTGTGTGTGTGTGTGTGTGTGTCTCTGTGTGTGTGTCTGTGTGTGTGTGTGTGTGTGTGTGTGTG
>NW_023268214.1:0-1109 GCF_013103735.1 Etheostoma cragini
AACAACAACTAAGTGGAGGGCAGGGACTCGGTGGACGCCGGAGGCTGCAAGAAGCCAGTTTGGGGAGTCAGAACATTTTGAGAATGTTTTTCAGTCTTCAGGGGGCGTGGGGGAGAAAGTGTAGCATAAAAAGAGATGGAGAGAGCAAGCAGCGCACATCTGACGTTGGGTTGAGTGGTTCAACTCCGACATCCGTCTGCAGAGCTCCATCCACCTGCTGCCACACGGTGAGATGCTCTCCTCTCTCTTCTGCACCATATGAGCAAAACCTGCTGTAATGTTATTGAAATAAATATCTCACAATGTACTTAGTTCTACATTTCTGCTGCTTTTAGGTTTCTAAAATACGACATACAGTACAACTGATTGTTGAATTTAACCCTCATGTTCTCTTCGGGTCAAATTTGACCCATTTTCAGTTTTTTTTATCACAAGAGATGGGTTGAAAATGTTAACATTAAACATTGAAAAGATGACAAAAATGTCAGAAAAAGTTAAATTAATGTTCCATGGTTGACAGGAAGACAACACAAGGGTTAAAACAAATTAAAGAAATCCTTTCTAACTTCCCTTTACTGAACAGATTGATTATTGAATTGAATATAAAAGGCAGCAGGAGTGCAGTTTCCTACAGATGTATTCATAGCAACTCAGTTTATCCACAAAAACAAACCAAAAACTCAGCTTAAAAACCCACTTGGAGGTTCTAGTGACTTTGATAAAATGCACTGCTTGTTCAAATGATTTGGAATTGTTCATTTTTACAATTTCAGGTTTATTTTGGTAACTTTCAACGCCCGATCTCCAGATTATTTCAGATTTTTACGCCTGATTCTGCATCAAATCTTCGTCTTTTAGCTCTAACACTGTGGAATGAACTCAGATCAGCTGATTTGGGACTTTTGGATTTCATGTGTTAGTTTAAATATATTTTCATCTTTTTTAAGCTGGAAATATAGTCTTGGTTTAGTTTTTTGTTCTGCTCAAAAATATTACTTTAAATTCTGTTTTAGTTAATAAAAATGAAAATATTTGTCAGTGCTTATTTACCGTCTAGTTTACAATAACAACCCTGCTTTGTCACTTGTTTATTATTATAACTTAGGCAT
>NW_023268215.1:0-1831 GCF_013103735.1 Etheostoma cragini
TGACTTTTTATAACTTTTAGACATACTATACTATGACTTTTTATGATTTTTCGACGTACTATACTATGACTTTTTATACTTTGAAATACTATGCTATGACTTTTTATAACTTTTCGACATACTATACTATTACTTTTTATGTTTTTTGACATACTATACTATGACTTTTATACTTTTTCAACATTCTATACTGACTTTTTTTAGAGCTGGGCTGGATTAAAATTTTTAATCGCAATTAATTGCATAATTTCCCTGATTAATCGCGATTAATCGCAAAATGAAATAATGAATTCAAAAGTAGTGTATATAGTGCATAAAGTAGTGTATATAGTGCATAAAGCAGTGTATATAGTGTATAAAGTAGTGTATATAGTGCATAAAGTAGTGTATATAGCGTATAAAGCAGTGTATATAGCGTATAAAGTAGTGTATATAGTGTATAAAGCAGTGTATATAGTGCATATAGCAGTGTATATAGTGCATAAAGTAGTGTATATAGTGTATAAAGCAGTGTATATACTGTATAAAAGAGTGTATATAGGGCATAAAGTAGTGCATAAAGCAGTGTATATACTGTATAAAGTAGTGAATATAGTGTATAAAGTAGTCTATATACGGTATAAAGTGTATATAGTGTATAAAGTAGTGTATATACGGTATAAAGTAGTGTATATAGTGTATAAAGTAGTGTATATACGGTATAAAGTAGTGTATATAGTGTATAAAGTAGTGTATATACGGTATAAAGTAGTGTATATAGTGTATAAAGTAGTGTATATAGTGTATAAAGTAGTGTATATAGTGTATAAAGTAGTGTATATACGGTATAAAGTAGTGTATATAGTGTATAAAGTAGTGTATATAGTGCATAAAGCAGTGTATATAGTGCATAAAGCAGTGTATATAGTGCATAAAGCAGTGTATATAGTGCATAAAGCAGTGTATATACTGTATAAAGTAGTGTATATAGTGTATAAAGTAGTGTATATACGGTATAAAGTAGTGTATATAGTGTATAAAGTAGTGTATATAGTGCATAAAGTAGTGTGTATAGTGTATAAAGCAGTGTATATACTGTATAAAGTAGTGTATATAGTGTATAAAGCAGTGTATATAGTGTATAAAGCAGTGTATATAGTGTATAAAGTAGTGTATATACTGTATAAAGTAGTGTATATAGTGTATAAAGTAGTGTATATAGTGTATAAAGCAGTGTATATAGTGCATATAGCAGTGTATATACTGTATAAAGTAGTGTATATAGTGTATAAAGTAGTGTATATAGTGTATAAAGCAGTGTATATAGTGTATAAAGCAGTGTATATAGTGTATAAAGTAGTGTATATAGTGTATAAAGTAGTGTATATAGTGTATAAAGTAGTGTATATAGTGTATAAAGTAGTGTATATAGTGTATAAAGTAGTGTATATACTGTATAAAGTAGTGTATATAGTTTATAAAGCAGTGTATATAGTGTATAAAGTAGTGTATATACTGTATAAAGTAGTGTATATAGTGTATAAAGCAGTGTATATAGTGTATAAAGTAGTGTATATAGTGCATATACCAGTGTATATAGTGCATATACCAGTGTATATAGTGCATATACCAGTGTATATAGTGCATAAAGTAGTGTATATAGTGTATAAAGCAGTGTATATACTATATAAAGTAGTGTATATAGTGCATAAAGTAGTGTATAAAGCAGTGTATATACTGTATAAAGTAGTGAATATAGTGTATAAAGTAGTGAATGTAGTGTATAAAGTAGTGTATATAGTGTATAAAGTAGTGTATATAGTGTATAAAGTAGTGTATATAGTGTATAAAG
>NW_023268215.1:1983-6224 GCF_013103735.1 Etheostoma cragini
CTGTATAAAGTAGTGTATATAGTGCATAAAGTAGTGTATAAAGCAGTGTATATACTGTATAAAGTAGTGTATATAGTGTATAAAGCAGTGTATATACTGTATAAAGTAGTGTATATAGTGTATATACTGTATAAAGTAGTGTATATAGTGTATATACTGTATAAAGCAGTGTATATAGTGTATAAAGTAGTGTACATAGTGTATAAAGTAGTGTATATAGTGTATATAGTAGTGTACATAGTGTATAAAGTAGTGTATATAGTGCATAAAGTAGTGTATATAGTGTATAAAGTAGTGTATACAGTGTATAAAGTAGTGTATATAGTAGTGTATATAGTGTATAAAGTAGTGTATATAGTGTATAAAGTAGTGTACATAGTGTATATAGTGCATGATGTAGTGTATATAGTGTATAAAGTAGTGTATATACGGTATAAAGTAGTGTATATAGTGTATATAGTAGTGTACATAGTGTATAAAGTAGTGTATATAGTGCATAAAGTAGTGTACATAGTGTATAAAGTAGTGTATATAGTGTATAAAGTAGTGTACATAGTGTATATAGTGCATGATGTAGTGTATATAGTGTATAAAGTAGTGTATATACGGTATAAAGTAGTGTATATAGTGTATATAGTAGTGTACATAGTGTATAAAGTAGTGTATATAGTGTATAAAGTAGTGTACATAGTGTATAAAGTAGTGTATATAGTGTATAAAGTAGTGTATATAGTGTATATAGTGCATAATTTAGTGTATATAGTGTATAAAGTAGTGTATATAGTGTATAAAGTAGTGTATATAGTGTATAAAGTAGTGTATATAGTGTATAAAGTAGTGTATACAGTGTATAAAGTAGTGTATATAGTGTATAAAGTAGTGTATACAGTGTATATAGTGCATAAAGTAGTGTATACAGTGTATATAGTGCATAAAGTAGTGTATATAGTGTATATAGTGCATAAAGTAGTGTATATAGTGTATAAAGTAGTGTATATAGTGTATAAAGTAGTGTATATAGTGTATAAAGCAGTGTATATAGTGTATAAAGTAGTGTATATACTGTATAAAGTAGTGTATATAGTGTATAAAGTAGTGTATATAGTGTATAAAGTAGTGTATACAGTGTATATAGTGTATATAGTGTATAAATTAGTGTATATAGTGTATAAAGTAGTGTATATACTGTATAAAGTAGTGTATATAGTGTATAAAGTAGTGTATATAGTGTATAAAGTAGTGTATACAGTGTATATAGTGCATAAAGTAGTGTATAAAGTGTATAAAGTAGTGTATGTAGTGTATAAAGTAGTGTATATAGTGTATAAAGTAGTGTATATAGTGTATAAAGTAGTGTATATAGTGTATAAAGTAGTGTATACAGTGTTTACAGTGTATAAAGTAGTGTATGTAGTGTATAAAGTAGTGTATATAGTGTATAAAGTAGTGTATATAGTGTATAAAGTAGTGTGTATAGTGTATAAAGTAGCAGTTAAATAAAATATGTAGTTACATGTCAACTTAAACATAAAGTATTCATCATGTCCAGAGGTGTCCATCTGGTTGGAACGTGTTGCTAAGCAACTCCTTCTTATGTCCACGTCCTTCTGTTGTTGCTCTAACTCTGCAGCCTTGCTGGACTGGGTTTAGAGCCCCACAACTTTACTGCACTTTGCAAGGACACTGTCCAACGCGCAGAGACACTGAGGGACACTGTCCAACGCGCAGAGACACTGAGGGACACTGTCCAACGCGCTGTTAAGCAGAGACACTGAGGGACACTGTCCAACGCACTGTAACAGAACTGTGACAGAACGCTGGAGACACAAAGCAGGGGACATGATCAGAAGGCTCGCAGCAGCGATCAGATTTCATATCTATTCAAACTATCTGTCCTAACTGTCCTATCTGTCCTATCTGTCTTAACTGTCCTATCTGTCCTAACTGTACCATCTGTCCTAACTGTACTATCTGTCTTAACTGTCCTATCTGTCCTAACTGTCCTATCTGTCCTAACTGTCCTATCTGTCCTAACTGTCCTAACTGTACTATCTGTACTATCTGTACCATCTGTCCTAACTGTACTATCTGTACTATCTGTCTTAACTGTCCTAACTGTCCTATCTGTCCTATCTGTCCTAACTGTCCTATCTGAACTAACTGTCCTATCTGTCCTATCTGTCTTAACTGTCCTATCTGTCCTAACTGTACCATCTGTCCTAACTGTCCTATCTGTCCTAACTGTCCTATCTGTCCTATCTGTCTTAACTGTCCTATCTGTCCTAACTGTACCATCTGTCCTAACTGTACTATCTGTACTATCTGTCCTATCTGAACTAACTGTCCTAACTGTCCTATCTGTCCTATCTGTCCTATCTGTCTTAACTGTCCTATCTGTCCTATCTGTCCTATCTGTCCTATCTGTCCTATCTGTCTTAACTGTCCTAACTGTCCTAACTGTACCATCTGTCCTAACTGTCCTAACTGTACTATCTGTCCTATCTGTCTTAACTGTCCTATCTGTCCTAACTGTACCATCTGTCCTAACTGTACCATCTGTCCTAACTGTCCTAACTGTACTATCTGTCCTAACTGTACTCTCTGTCTTAACTGTCCTATCTGTCCTAACTGTCCTATCTGTCCTAACTGTACTCTCTGTCTTAACTGTCCTATCTGTCCTAACTGTACTATCTGTCCTAACTGTACTCTCTGTCTTAACTGTCCTATCTGTCCTAACTGTCCTATCTGTCCTATCTGTCCTAACTGTACCATCTGTCCTAACTGTCCTATCTTTCTTAACTGTCCTATCTGTCCTAACTGTCCTATCTGTCCTAACTGTACCAACTGTCCTAACTGTACCATCTGTCCTAACTGTCCTAACTGTACCATCTGTCCTAACTGTACCATCTGTCCTAACTGTACCATCTGTCCTAACTGTCCTAACTGTACTCTCTGTCTTAACTGTCCTATCTGTCCTAACTGTCCTATCTGTACTATCTGTACTATCTGTCCAATCTGTCTTAACTGTCCTATCTGAACTATCTGTACCACCTGTCCTAACTGTACCATCTGTCCTAACTGTACCATCTGTCCTAACTGTCCCACCTGTCCTAACTGTACCATCTGTCCTAACTGTACCATCTGTCCTAACTGTCCTATCTGTACTATCTGTCCTAACTGTACCATCTGTCCTAACTGTACCATCTATCCTAACTGTCCTATCTGTACTATCTGTCCTAACTGTACCATCTGTCCTAACTGTACCATCTGTCCTAACTGTACCATCTGTACTAACTGTCCCACCTGTCCTAACTGTACCATCTGTCCTAACTGTACCATCTGTCCTAACTGTCCTAACTGTACCATCTGTCCTAACTGTACTATCTGTCCTAACTGTCCTAACTGTACCATCTGTCCTAACTGTACCATCTGTCCTAACTGTCCTAACTGTACCATCTGTCCTAACTGTACCATCTGTCCTAACTGTACCATCTGTCCTAACTGCGGGGACTTCATTTGAAACATTCCACTGCTGTGCAACTTCAATAAAGTGTCCCGCGCATGTCTCAGCATAATGTCAGTCAGAGCACGTGAAGCAGCGCCCACTTTTCATCAGTATGATGCACTTCACTCCGAGATAATCCTGGTTACCCAGTGAGTCCAGTAGTCCCCGGTGAGTCCGGTGAGTCCAGTAGTCCCCGGTGAGTCCAGTAATCCCCGGTGAGTCCAGTAGTCCCCGGTGAGTCCAGTAGTCCCCGGTGAGTCCCGGTGAGTCCATTAGTCCCCAGTGAGTCCTGTAGTCCCCAGTGAGTCCTGTAGTCCCCGCTGAGTCCTGTAGTCCCCGCTGAGTCCACTAGTCGCCGCTGAGTCCTGTAGTCCCCGCTGAGTCCACTAGTCGCCGCTGAGTCCACTAGTCGCCGCTGAGTCCACTAGTCGCCGCTGAGTCCTGTAGTCCCCGCTGAGTCCTGTAGTCCCCGCTGAGTCCTGTAGTCCCCGCTGAGTCCACTAGTCGCCGCTGAGTCCACTAGTCGCCGCTGAGTCCTGTAGTCCCCGCTGAGTCCACTAGTCGCCAGTAAGAGCCGCAGCGCGTGCATGTTGTAGCGTGTCCCTTTTGCAGTCCTCTCCTTTTCAAACAACTCGTGTATTATCTTGTGATGGTGCGTGTTGAGGGAATCTCGTACCTGCCGTCGTCGTCGTGATTCTCAGACCGATGTCCCCCACCAGACCGATGTCCCCCACCA